>NC_142933.1:101616907-101631907 GCF_046866305.1 Octopus bimaculoides
TGAGATGCTCTGGTTTTTGTAGTGCACAGCACAGCCTGTGCGTTTCTTGGTATGCTTCCCTTCCTGCAGCTGTCTCTCTTTCGCTGGACAGAGATATCTTTTTGTCTGACCGTGACATTGCAGACATATTTGACACTTTCCTTCTAGGCATGGTTATACACGTATAAACGGGTACAGAAAACCATAAACAATGAAAATAACTGGGTATTGGAAATTATATTTCCTAATACAACCGGCAGAACTTAAATAGGACATTTTTTACGGAAAATAACGAATTTTACGGAAAATAACGAAATTTTTCACTTAGTGAACCAAAGAGCCAGTATCGAAGGAACCAGAAAAAAACCTTTAACAACCGAAACATAGAAGACCATTGCAAAAGTAAATAAGACATTTTTAGGGGAATTAACTAAGTGTACATATTTAAATGAAATTTTTGAAGTTACTTCTGTCATTAAATTATAAACTTACTTTCATCAGTAATTCCGTAAAAAACCCCAGAACATTTGCAAAAGTAAATATGAAATTTGTAGGCAAATTTAACGAAGTGTACAGATTGAAGTGGAATTTATGAAGTTCCTTATGTTAGTAAATTATGGATAAAATTACTTTCATCAGTAAGTAATTACTTCTTTCAGTCAGTAATTTATCGCTGCTGTTTGTATATAACTATTGAAATCTTACAGTAGAAACAATAGCGATTGAACCTAAAGTGATAACAATAGCGTCTGAACAATGAATGTGAAAACAATAAAGAATGAGTTATATGTATATATATATATTAGTGGGTGTGTGTGTGTATGTGTGTGTGTGTGTGAGAGAGAGAGAGAGAGAGAGAGAGAGAGAGAGAGAACGAGAGAGAGAGAGAGAAAGTGATCAAGTTAGACAAATAAGATATACAGAGAGATAAATAAATATAGACATAGATAAAGTTAGAGACATATATATAGAGAGATGGATAGAGTGATATAGACAAATATAGACCTCAATGACGCTACAAAATCGAAAGTAAATATTTAAGAAAAACTTTCAAATACTTGAATGTAATATAAAATGCAATATTTTAATTTTTTTATGATCAATGGATGTGAGGGAGACAATCAATTTCTGAAAGTTATTTCGCATAGAGTTACATCCCTTCTCCAAGTAACCCAGGGACGGGTATTTTCTGTCCCCAGGAAGCCCGTTAATCATTATGTGAAAACTTTTAAGAGTATATGGCCATACAAGAAACATAAATAATGTATTTTCTCAGTTTGGAGAAAATCAGTTGAAAAATACGGCCGTTATAATCTTCTAGATACACAGACAGAACGGGATTTATATTATAGATACATACGTGTATATGTGCGTGCGTGTGTGCGTGGATGTACATGCATATGTGCGTGTGTGTATGTATGTGTGTGTATATATATATATATATATATATATATATAAGGTTGAGGAGGGTATTGGATTTAACCAAATCCCGGAGGATACAGGTAATACCGAGTAAGTGCTATATACCGATTAGTTTGCCCCAATCGTTGTATGAACAAGATTGGGTATTATAAGTCGTGTATTAGCATGTGTATATGCAAATATATAAAAACAAAAGGATAAAGAGAGCAAAGGTAAGGTTGAACAATTTTATGGATAGAGTCTTACAGTTGTTTCTGGGAAGATCCAGTACTTCCCTTCATCGGAGACAAAAAAAATAAAGTTATCTATTATTATATCCATAGGCGGATATGTTTTAGTATGAAGTGGTAAAGAGTGTGATGTGCTGAAAGAAGAGAGAACCGTACTTGAAGAGTAGTTTCATTCCAGTTGTAAATATCCGTGTAGAAATTCGTGCAGATTAATCCTTGTGTGAATCTGCACGAATTTCTACACGGATATTTACCACTGGAATGAAACTACTCTTCAAGTACTGTTCTCTCTTCTTTCAGCACATCACACTCTTTACCACTTCATACTAAAAATATCCGCCTATGGATATAATAATAGATAACTTTATTTCTTCTGTCTCCGATGAAGGGAAGTACTGGATCTTCCCAGAAACAGCTGTAAGACTCTATCCATAAAATTCTTCAACCTTACCTTTGCTCTCTTTTATCCTTTTGTTTTTATATATGTACATATATATATATATATATATATATATATATATATATATATATATATATATATATATATATATATATATATATATATATATATAAATATAAATATATATATATATAAACATATATATATATATGTGTGTGTGTGTGAGTGAGTGTGTGTATCTTATCTACCCCTATCTATACACTATATGCGCATGCTGCACTTGCTGCTTGAGAACACTTATTTATTAATACATTACAACCCTTGAAACCAACTATCTCTTCTATATCCTCAATGCCAGACAAAATTGTCATGCCAAAAGCGTTACTGTCTTGTAGTCGTTGTTTTCATATGTACAACAGACAGCGAATCTGAGATGTCGAAAATGCTTCAAGCTCTTTCGTGAATAAACTTTTGATTGAACTGGGAGCATCTGTTGGAAAAGTTTGAATCCTCTTAAAGGAAATACTGTTCTCAATATTTGGACTCTATAGTGTCAGAAATTCCTCCACAGTATTTCCTCCAAGGTGTTCAAACATTATTGATGCTGTTGTCGAAAATCAATAAGTTCCATTCCCAAAGGACTTCATGTGTCAGATTGGATTATGAGAAGTGTAGTGAACGGCAGCATTCGATACAAGTTGCATGCAAATAGGAGATGCCAATACATGTCTGCAAAACACAAGCGATCCTTTACAAACGGTTACATGGTATACATTGGCTCTTTTTTGATAACAAAAAAAAAATGCCATAAAGATCAAATAGAAAACTAAACAAACATCAAATGGTTATGTGCGGACATTTTTTGATGTTCGCCACTAATTTTCCAGCTGTTCCGATGGCATGCAACATTTAGGGCTTCCAAGCCTATTAAACGTTATAAAAACAGAATTGCTGTACTGAAATCCGGCATTGTTGAAGTGATGTTCGACGCGTTTTAGGGTCATCTCATAGAGATAAGTCTATGATTTCTGTCTCGAATTGAAGCTATCATGAACAATGAAGGAGGTTTAGACATTGATATTGTAGAATGTTTTATCGACAAACAATTACAGATTTTTAAATATTAAATACTGTACGTTTTTCTCTAGTAAATTCGCAAACGTGTCCTTAAATACATTCCACACCTTGCATACATATTTGTGTGTATATACCTATTGATATATGTTTGTGTGCGCGTGTGTGAGTGAGCTTGCTTGTGTGAGTGTTTGCGTGCTTATTTGTCTGTGTATATGTGTGTGTGTGTGTGTGGTAGGCCGTATAAGGGAGAGTAAATCAGCACTTCTGTCTATAGAGTGGCATCTTGGACAAGTGCTAGCAAAAGCTTAGCTTCCCGTGTCACGGTTACGATGAAGACGTCGTCAGCAAGACTTTTGATAACCGACAAGTCGGGTGGAGTCCTAGACCGATGACCTGAATGTCATTGTTAAAAGCGAAGGATCTGTACCGTCACACAACGGTTGGACGTCAATTAGCAAGTGAGCTGCTACTGAGGGGAAGACTCAATCGTCAACAGTGCTTGTTGAACTCTTGTACACCACTTGGTACCTAGTGAGATGGGCGCAGAGCAGCAGCCTGATGTGCGGGCGTGTGGGTTCGCCAACAGATTTAAAGTCGAACTGAATAGTGAAAGGCAACCTATGGCGAACAGTCGACAACATTTATATAAACATTCGTTCACACATAAATGTGGTGGAACTGGAACGTGTGAAAATATATAATTAATAAATGATTCATTTCGAGGTCCTTGTTTGAATTTTGAAGGAAATTTCAGCCGCTGTGTATCAGTGTGAAGCAGGGCATATTTAATATAAATATACATTTCAATGAACCTTATAGCAATTACAGAAAATCGCCTTCAACACCACTCATTCAGATGCTGTATTGGATTATATATCTTAGCTAATTTACAAATCCTGATGAACATTATATTTTATAGTAGAATTGTTTATTGCGTGATATAATGCTTAGCCTGTCGGTTTGATTGCAAACATATTTAATTTACCTCATACTATATAGCCCTAAATTGTTTTAAATTCATGTGGCCTTATCAGTTAAGGGAATTCGCTGAAAATTTAAGTTGATTATCATCGTTTGAATCGTTGCGCAGTTGGATTTAAGTTAATCTAATTTGTTGGAAGAAATAACGTAATTTACCATTTGCTAAGTACTTCTGCCACACATTGTCAGTTTTATGACGCCATGATCGGAGGAAATTTAGGGAATTACTATGAAATTTCTGTTGCGAATTGAAATTAGTTTTAATGTACTGAAGTGCAAGGTTATTCTCTTAATCTAGGCTTCAATGATAATTTCCCTTTCACATGAGTAGCGAGAATATCTCTGCAATGCGGGAGCTTTTCATAGCCTGTTCCTAATAAATTTAATGCGGTATCTGTTGTTTCAGACTATCACATATATACTGCCTTTAAGCAGAACTCAATGGAGCTTGTTTCCCACTTTATGAGGGGATAATATGATTGGATATGGTCTGATATGAAGCTGTCTATTCACAGATGATTTGTTATATATTTCAACTCGTTAGCTAGATTGATCTATACTAAAAACAAATTCTTCTTCTTAGGCACAACACGAAACGCCAGGAGTGGATTTGAACAGAGATTTCCCAAGTTTGTTATTTTACACAAGCAAACGTGTTTGCGTGTTTGAGCATCTTGCTTTGCAACTGTATTTTAAAGATTGAGTCCCACTACGTGACTACGTGACGCCGTGTCCAATTATCTTCTGCTATCAGTGCAACCCGAAACATGTTCTGTGAGCGGATTTGGAACAGGGTAACTGTGCGGAAGACAGTTGTATATATATATATATATATATATATATATATAAAATATATAGTTTTAGGGAAATAACCAATTTTCAAGAACTCATCGATGAAAATCCACTATCACATATAGAAAATTTGATAATTAAAAGCACAATAAATGAGTATAATATAAAGTAAAGTAAATATCATAAGATAAATATAATAAAAAAGATTACACGTGTTTCATAACCAATTTTCAAATAGAAAACAAATTTAAATCGATTAAAATCAATTAAAATCAATTGAAATTATCGAAAATAAATTCTATTCAAAAATATAGCTACTCGTCAGATCGTAAGTAGAACAATAATTAGATATATATCTCAACCAACAATAAGTACCAAATGAATTAATATGAAATACTTATTATATAAAGATAGAAAAAATATTTTAAAAAATATCACAATATCAAAATAATAACCATTCAATAATCATCTCTTCATCCATTATAATAACATGTATATTATATACAAAAACATCTTACATAAATTATCATTATTTTAAATTATCATTGTTTTAAATACAAGTTGAACGAAGTTTAAGTTTAAAATAATAATGAAGATAAAATTAGTACATATTTAACCGGTGTAATAGTTAAAGCTATACTATTTAAAGCCTATATATATATATATATATATATATATATATATATATATATATATATATATATATACATGCATATGTGTATATGTATGTATATATACACACGTACATATATACATACATGTATATATATAAATATATTTATGTGTGTATGCGTGTGTGTATATATGCATATATCTGTATATATATAACGGGGTCAATAAATGAACTACCATTCGAACACTGTGGTTGATGGAATTTATTTTTCGCCTCTTCCGATCTTGATGGCCTTGCTGTCCACATATAACTATCTATAGTTTTACTGTTGTAGGAAAACAAAAGAAAAAAAGAAGTATAAGCAAATAATTTATTTCGCAGCTCCTGAAGTCTCTAATTTTTCATGATGTGAATAGTTCGAACTGCTTATCATAATCCTCGAGATACCTCAGGAAAATACATGAGTTTGCCATTTGTGAATCGTTTTATTTTCATATTCTAGGAGAAATAGCATCCAACTACTTCAACTAAATATATTCTTTTCTATTCTAGGCACAAGACCCGAAATTTTGAGGGAGGGGTGCAGTCGATTAAAATGACTCTAGTATGCAACTGGTACTTAATTTATTGACCCCGAAAGGATGAAAGGCAAATTTGACCTCGGTGGAATTTGAACTTAGATCGTGAAGACAGACGAAATTCCGCTAAGCATTTCGCCCGGTGTTGCTGACGTCTTTGTCAGCTCGCCGCCCTACTTGAATTAAATATATTGCAAATTAAATACTTACGAATAAAACTGTTTGTATTTTTTTTTCTTTTACTGGTTTCAGTCATTTAACTGTAGCCACGCTGTGGCACCATCTTGAAGGGCTTTAGTTGAATAAATCGTCCCCTAGGACTTATTTTATACCGTTTGTCCACCAGATCCATTCCCAAGTTTATGGTAGAAGATACTTGTAGAAGTCACTTGGTCCCGATGCCACGCAGTAGGACTTAACCCGGAACCATGAGAATGGGAAATAAGCTTCTTACCACACATCCACCTGTTTATTATTTTGTTTCAAGATTCCTACAAGCTGAAGCTGTGAAGTTGATTGACAACAAGTTAATTTCTTGAAACTCGAATGTAAATGGTGATTCTTGAGGGAAGCACTAAATTCACTTTTCATTTTGTTTTAATTTTTTTAAAAATATTTCTATGATCTGTAACAACATGCTCATGTGGTCGATCGACATAACGTAATACCGATAAGGTCAAACCTATCGATCTTCTATTTTCATGAAATATAAGCAATTGAGGATAACTACATCGTATAAATAAACAGTCATGTTATTGTCTCCTAAAATTTGAGCTATGCTATCATTGTTACACTCATGAAACGATGATACATGCCGGACAAGGTGATTATCGGCATTTCGTCTGTCTTTAAGATCTGTGTTCGAATTCCACCCTTTTCGTCCTGTCGGGGTTGATATAATAAGAACTAGTTAAGAGCTAGTGTTGTTATTATCGTTTTTTCCCTCCTCTCAAAAACTACTGTTTTTCTCCAAAAGTCTGAAACTATTATTTGTGATTCTATGATATTGTGTTTACTTCCTTCCTATTTTGGTCACAGGAGGCGCAATGGCCCACGCGGTTTCGATTCCCAGACCGGGCATCGTGAGTGTTTATTGAGCAAAAACACCTAAAGCTCCACGAGGCTCCGGCAGGGGATGGTGGCAAACCCTGCTGTACTCTTTCACCACAACTTTCTCTCACTCTTACTTCCTGTTTCTGTTGTGCCTGTAATTCAAACGGTCAGCCTTGTCACACTGTGTCACGCTGAATATCCCCGAGAACTACGTTAAGGGTACACGTGTCTGTGGAGTGCTCAGCCACATGCACGTTAATTTCACGAGCAGGCTGTTCCGTTGATCGGATCAACTGGAATCCTCGACGTCCTAAGCGACTGAGTGCCAACAAAAAAAAATTTGGTCCCAACCTGCTTTATTTATCTAAACAATCTAAGCCTTCTACATATTTAATTTTCTATTTCTGATAATATTTCATAAGATTCCAAAATCATTCGAAAGTCACATGCCCATAAGGCCGGTCTCCTGGATTGGGGAAATGCGTACGCCAATCTGTCACATAATTACTCATTTTTACTTACTGAGTTTTTGCAAAGGAGTCAAAGGAATCGAAAACGTAATAATCATGTGATTGTAACCATGAAACCACATGCCTTGACTTTAGGGTATTTAGCATTCCTATTTTATCATAGTTTAATTTTCTTACGGATTTATGACGAGTAGTTTACAAAACATGATTGCTGTTTAGCAACCAAGTATGAGAGCAACGATGTATAAGAAAAATGATAATATGAACGTATGATAAGAATGGATTAATAATGTTTGTTAACTTTCATCTTCCGTTAATAAAAGTGAAATAACCAACGCAATTCCTCATATTGATCTAGCAGATTATATTGTTCATCACTGAATAAAAATAAAAATAAACATTTTCTAATTGATAAGAAGTATTCAGGTATTTTTATATTATTTTCCTTTGCAAATTAACTACCATCTGGTTAGATCTAACGTGGTATATAAACCGTTTGATATCCATCAATTTCCCAGCTGCAGTCTACACGAAATGGAATGCTCTGGGCGTTATATAAATATAAAATGCGAAAACGAATTCTCTTCTGAACTAATGTCATGCTATGTTATGCTCATGATATTTCTCGCACAAGAATCCTGATCTTCCACATCATCACCGTCGTTGTCATTGTCGTCACTTTCGTCACTAACATCTTCACTATCGGTTCATATATCACATTCAACTCTCACGCAATGCTTACATAATACGTGTCGTAAATCGTGGACGTATAAATTTATATACGCACTCAAAACAATAACCTAAAGTCACATTATGATATAATAGGAATACAGTAAAACTACTACTGCTACTGCTACTACTACTTCTATTGTAGTTTGTCCGTCGATGCGATGAAGGCCTTCTAGTCATCTTGGGGTGGGGTGGGCTTGTTTTGTGAGTCCGTAGATGGCTAGTGAGGCCAATCTGCACCCAAAAGAGTTTTTGACAGTGTGTACAGGGAGTGGTAGCTCCTGCAACAAGGTTGTTAGCTCTGTTCTTTCTGGCTTGTCTGCGGTCTTCTGTAGCAGCGATGCTATTGGTCTCGCATGTGTTGGAACCCTTGTGGACAGCTGATCGCCACCTTTCTCTGTCCAGAGCAGACTGCTCCCAAGTGTCACGGTCGATGTTGAAGGCTTTCAGTGAGGCTTTCAGTATGTCCTTAAAGCGCTTCTTCTGGCCGCCTTGTGAGCGCTTTCCATTTTGCAGCTCGCCATACAGCAATCTTGTTGGTAATCGATCGTTTGGCATGCGAGCTACGTGCCCTGCCCAGCGAAGCTGAGGCTGCATCAAGATGGTATGGATGCTGTGGAGGTTAGCACGTATTAGTACCTCGGTGTCCGGGATCCTGTCCTGCCACTTTATGCCGAGACGTTTTCTGAAACGTATTGTATGAAAGTGGTTCAGCTTCCTGGCATGACGGTGATAGACCGTCCAGGGCTCGCAACAGTAAAGCAGTGTTGTGAGAACAACAGCCTGGTACACCTTGATCTTTGTCATGATGGTGATCCTCCTCCTGTTCCGGACAGTCTTGCGTAGCCTGACGAAGGCAGCGCTTGCCTTGGCGAGTCTGGCATTGATTTCGTCATCGACAACATTTCTAGAGAGTGTGCTGCCACTACTACTACTACTACTACTACTACTACTACTACCACTACCACCACCACCACTACTACTACTACTACTACTACTACTACTACTACTACTACTACTACTACTATTACTACTACTACTACTACTACTGCTGCTGCTGCTGCTATCACCACTTAAACTAAAAGAAATCATAGACAAGAGGATTTCATGGACGTTTCAGTTAGGACAAACCGGTAATACGGTGACGCAAGGAAGTACGAAGGAAATGTGGTGAAAGGAAGTACGGAAGGCGCTATGCATCATTATAACACAACCATTCATGACGTAGCACAAATATTTACGCGTGGTAATTAAAATACTGGTATAAATCGTAGAATGAAAATGTTATCTATTTAAGCATTTGATTCTCTTGACCACAGTGACTCACCTTCCCGAATAAGGAATTACAGTTTACTCACTGGTGCTCCATCGGTTACGACGATGAGTGATCCTGTTGATCTGATCACTGGATCACTCTACTGAAATTAGCGTGAAAGCGACAAAGTCCCCCAAAGACACGCTGAGTATTAACGTAGTTCTCAGTGAGATTCGGCGTGACGCAGAATATTACAAGGTTGGCCCTTTAAAATGCAGATAAAGACCATTTTGTCCAGCTTTATACACTGGACAACGTGATATGTAGTGTCTTGCTCAAGGACACAATGCACCATCGGAAATCGAACTCATGACAGTATAATTCGTGAGCAGAATGTCCTAACCATTACGCCACTCGCCTTCAGAAATTATGTCCTTTAATTTTCATGATCACTACATTACAGTAAATAGAAGTTCGCTAGAGGGTGAGAGTACAGTAGGAAAAAATCTTCAGAGAACTCCCAAGCTAGAGATTTGGCCCTTAGTTTCTAATATTCTTAGCTGTCGCACCTGCTTAAGTCATGACTGGTATGTGTCATCCCACTCCCTTTAAAATGATACCTTTACTTGGATTGAACTCGGAACCTTTGGGTGATTAAATGTCTCTGAATTGTGCGTATAACGCTCGGCCACGAAGAACACAAGCTTGTATTTGGATGTCTTGAGTTATTGTAGAATGTTGACATATAACAGTTCATAAATCTTGCTCCTAATTTATTATTAATATCCGATTGTTTTATATTTCCCGACTCGCAATCCATCGCAGAATTCGTTATGTATTTCATACATATGTTTTGTTAGCTCTTTGTATTCGCGAATAGAAATGAATAGAAATGAATAGAAATGAATTCACTTTCATTGTCTCCACAGTATTTAGTTATATTACATTGTCTCCAACACTGTTTCCAATACACTAAGTGAATTTTAATTGGTCAATCGTGGAAACCCTCCCAAGTCGTTTCTTCAATTGGACAAGAAGTCACACGTGACGTTGACAATGTAAACGTACTATACAACTCTCACGCGCCACTGTGTTAATTTATCGCTGGCCGTCATTCGACGTGTTGACAACTGTTTTCTACGTCTATGAATTTGAAGTGAATGATCTATACAAATTTAAATGTACTTTTTTTTCCTATTATATTTGAAACATTGAACAGTAAAGGAATGTCCATAGATCTATTGCTACAATAGACTTTGTTATTGCAACATGGAGAGTACTTTTAAGAACGACTTTTATATATCGCAGTAAAACATATACATTGCCTGATACGATTTGTGTGCGTATGTGTGTGTGTGTATTATATGATATATATACATATACATATATATGTATTATATGTTATATATATACACAATATATAAAAAGAGAAAGAGGAAGAGAGAGATATTTGTATTTGGTCATATCCTCTCTCTCTACTACTAATTTGGGGAGAACTTTACTTTATAAACCCTCGGGTACTCCTAACTGTACTTCGAACACTGCAACACATTTCTTATGATCGACTGTTTTCAATTGATTTTCTGAAATTCAATAGAACTACATATTTGCTGATTTTAGGATATACTTTTCTATATTCCATTTTATTTATTCAAATTCAAAATTCTTCATCAATTTTCCTTTATCACTTAGCCTTTATATTATCAAAATTCACTTTCAAAGCCACTATAGTCCCCAGATTGAAATTAAAAGAAATATTCTACACATATTATCTTACATCAACCACCACCATGTTTGCGGTTTGTTAAATCATTTGGAGATACAGACATGAAGTAACTACGGAGATTATTTTGCTGGCCATCCGTTTACCGAAAATAATTTAAATTTTTCACCCGATGGTTTTCCAGCTTGCTTTGAATCACAAGTTTTCTGGTCTTTACAAAAGAGAAGTCCCTTAATATTACATACTATTGCTACAAAATTATCACAAAACTTTTACAATTTATACGTCCGGAATATTTACATTAGTTGACAAGTTAGGAATGCTTGTAACAATCGTAAAACCTCATCTACAAGCTAGAAAATTCCTACGGGTATACTTTCAAAAACATAAAATTTGAGAGGCCAAGAGCTGGAAACGTTTATATAAACTAAGTCTATGACATTTTTCTTTGCTTTCTCTTTTCTTTTGTTAAACATTTATTTTTCAATTGTATATTGCTGTTTCTTACTTTTTCAAATGTTTTTACACGCCATTGGCTTCCATCTTAATTTGTCTACTGTGAATTGGTGTATTCAATGTTACAGTGTGTTAAATACATACGTTCGACAGAAAGCTATCACACAACCAAACATATATGTTTCCTTGCTATGGCATAATACATACGAGACATTTCCTCAGTTGTCTTTCTTGAAAAGTGGCTAAAATAATGGAAGAGAATATCACGTGATCACTAAAATTGCCCATTTACAAATATTCATAGATACACACATACATACACACGCACGCACACACACGCGCGCACAAACACACACACTTACACAAACACACACACACACACACGCATATATATATATATACATATATATATATATATGATACATATGCGCATGTATTTATATTCAGATTTATATACATATGTGTATGTACGTATGTATGAATGTCACATATTAATGTATGTATTTACATTCAGACATCAATGCTTGCATAATTTAAACACGTCATATATCTCTTACGAAACAACCTTTTCACTCAATGGTTTACTGGTTTACAGGTCTAACTTTTTCCTACAAATATACCATATACACCTACATTACGCACAAGTTTCCTTTCTTTTATGGTCACTCAATTAAAGTCTACCTTTAATTTTTGGCTAGCTTCCCCTAGAATCACTGTTTCAACTGATTTCTTTCAGTGGACAGATAGAGAGAGAGAGAGAGAGAGAGAGAGAGAGAGAGAGAGAGAGAGAGAGAGAGAGAGAGAGAGAGATGGAGAGAGAGAGAAAGAGAGAGAGATAGAGAAAGAGAGAGGGGGTGAGTTGTAGCCGCTATTGATGACGTTGGATTCCTATAGTTCACCTATATGAATATCGCTTACTCACACATTTACAATGAAATATGCACACAGATATATAAATCTTGAAAATTATCACTTAAAAATATTTGGAACTTGTTCAACTATTACATGTCTACTTCTGTTGATTATAATTTAAGCCACCATAGACAGTGTACCAAAAGGACTGAAAAATACATTCAGATTAGTCAGAACCTAAGGAAATGAGAAGAAAACAACGAGCTATATCGACTCCATTTATAGATTGTTACGGAAATTTCCTTATGATATCATTTTTTGTAATTTTTACATCGATTCTGTTATTGTCTTTGATTGATATTTCTCTTATTGTTATTCCTTCGAATGACTGATAGCTGATCAATTACATGCCAGGAGATAATCTTAGGAATGCACCAAATAGTCATCAAAGAATATATATATTTAAAATTTTTTGATGAAAGGTTATATGTTGATTAACAAGTTAAAGTGTTGAGTAGAGCATTAGAACAGTTTGGGGCTACCAGGTGTCATCTGCAGTTGGGGTATATTTCCGTTGGAGCTACTTCAGGAATTCCGCTGTGTTATTTGAGATAGTAATAATAATTACTTCTCGTTCGTGTATGTTTAGTTGTGTGATGGCCTTCTTTCGAACGTATGTGTATAAAACACTTTAACATTGACTATACCAACTATTCTGCCTATATGTTTGTGCACACCTTTGAATGCAATGTATGCCAGAAGGTTTGCAAATCCAACGGAGGATTCAAAAAACATTTTAGGATCCACAAAGAGCAGAACTTATCTGCAGCACTTGGTGGTCCAATTCAGAGGTGCAATATATATGTGGGTGTCTTTCTCAGAACATTGTCTGGTTTAAAAAGCCACATCAGACGACATGATGGTGCTAAGGTGTAGGTACAGGAGGTGGTCAAACTCTGTATAAGTAGTAGACAACCACCATATAAAATATATATATATGTATACATATAAATATACATACATATATATATATATATATATATATATATATATATATATATATATATATATATATATATATATATATATATATATATATATATATATATATATATATATATATATATATATATATATATATATATATATATATATATATATATATATATATATATATATATATATATATATATATATATATATATATATATATATATATATATATATATATATATATATGTATATATATATATATATATACATACACACACACACATATGTTTGATGCCCACTTCAGTCGATTTCGATGTATGAGTGCCTAGAGGCTCTGTATCGTTGGCTTTGCTTATCATTGTGTTTGTGTTTCTGATGTTGCTTTAATGCAGTTAAAGTTTTGCGAGATTATCCTTAACACAGAACCACTACACAGATCGGCTTGGATCGTATTTGGGTATTTTACCCCACGTCTCTTGAGGCATCAATCGTCAACTCTCGAAAATTTGAATTGCCTTAACATTACTTGCCCTCCATTTCAATAGCTCTTGAGCAAGGTCTTCAAACAAAGAATGAGAAGCATCTGCACGTTTGCAGTTCCTTCATACACACACACACACATGGTACTGATGAGCATGAGAATTACACAGATATATCGATATCCACCGTTTTTAATTATGCGTCGCATCTGATCGTCTGGTTCCAGGTAATCGGTAAATGTTCGCACTCTGCCTCCGAAAGAGACATATCCTGGCGCTATTCCGCTTTTCAGGAGCACATAAACAACACACACGGTAACAATATTTTATGGATGATGATTTCATTATTACACCTGCTTATAATTGATCATTTCCATATATATATATATATATATATATATATGTATTTGCATATGTAAGATGCACACACTCACACACACACACAGACACACACACACATACACACACACACAATACACACACAATACACACACAGAGAGGCACAGACACACATAACTATAATGCAACCTTCCAAAGCTCTACTGCGGGTATCGGCTGCCAGATGCTTCTCATACAATAAGACTTCTTTTACTGGATATACATGTAGGAATTTCAGAGTATCCCTAGAGTTTATACAAAGACATTTTTATACAAGGGTCACTACAATAGATTCTATGCATCCGTATCAGCTGACGATAGCTGAAAGCTACTGATATTCTACACATTACTGCATTAATATGATCCAATAATAGCTATATACATGCACGTCTTCGGGTGCGTAGACTGCCAAACACTCGTAGACAATTATTTACTATACACACATGTTAGAAGTAAATAGACACCACATAAAACATCGTTTTCCGTTTATTTTAACTGGTAAATGTTTATATTTCTTATTAATTGACATTTTTATTTTAC
>NC_142933.1:101639407-101685457 GCF_046866305.1 Octopus bimaculoides
ATCGACCCCGGAAATTTGGAAGGCAAGGTCGATATGGAGGGAATTTGAACTCAGAACATTGGTAGCGACGGGCGAAATAACGCTAGACATTTAACCGGGCGTACTAATATATTAGTAATAATGATGATGATGATGATGATAATGATAATAATAATTGTTCCGAATTTCGTGACAATCAAGCGGTTTTAGTGCGAGCGGCTTTGCTTTGCTCTTTCTTGTGTTGCTCTTTACTTCAGTGTAGAGAAGAGGCCAAAGGTAATCGTTGAACGCGGCGGCATTTGAACTCAGGACATAGTGAACTGCAAGTGATATCACTAAACATTTTCCCCCAATGATTCTGCCAATAGATATAATAATTTTATTGATCAAAGAATTCTATGATGTTAAAAATAAACCTTTCGTACAATGTTATTCAATAAAGCCACTTTCGGCTATAACAACCGCTTCTATATGAGATCTAAATCTACCTGCACGAATCAATTGGTCCTGGTTCATTTTGGACGTTACTCTGATTATGGCAGCTTTCAAAGTACCTTTGCTATTATGGGCGTGTGCATCGACCTCTCTCTCAACAACGCTCCACATGTAATACGCTAATGGATTGAGATCTGGGGAATTAGGAGGCCAAATGTTAGGGGTTATATGATCATGAAAATTTTCAGTCATCCATGCCTTTGTTACTAGACTAGCTTAGCGGTATTTCGTCTGCCGCTACGTCCTGAGTTCAAATCCCGCCGAGGTCGACTTTCTTTTCATCCTTTCGGGGTCGATAAATTAAGTACCAATTACTCACTGGGTCGATGTAATCGACTTAATCCCTTTGTCCGTCCTTGTTTGTCCCCTCTATGTTTAGCCCTAGTGAACAATAAAGAAATAAGAAACGTTAGCACGCCGGGTGAGATGGTTAGCGGTATTTCGCCTGTCTTTACGTTCTCAGTTCAAATTCCGCCTAGGTCGACTTTGCCTTTCATCCTTTCAGGGTCGATAAATTAAGTTGCGTACTGGGGTCGATGTAATCGACTGCCCCCCCCCCCCCCCCCAAATTTCGGGTCCGGTGCCTAGAGTAGAAAAGAATATGGAAAAAGCGGCACATGGTATCATTTGTGACTTTACATGTCGGCGTAGGGTAACTTGTAGAAGAAAAACAGTTAGCAGCACTGAGAGTTGTTTAGGGTTAGGGTTAGGGAACCACAACTCATAATTCTCGCGTTTGTCCCACAGTTTTGATCGCACTTCAGACCGCTACCATTGTAGAGCATAACTCCGAGATTTTAACTTTGGTCATCGGATTGGCTATCTATATACGAATATCCACAAAGGCTCATTCATATCGTTTCAGGTCAACTTTGTTTTCTGTTTAATATTTTAGATGTTATGTTGTTTCTGTCGATTGTATTTTTTTTTCTTTTCTTATGCACATTGTAGCAGTAGACATTAAAATTTATATATTAGCGTTACCTTATAGAGTGTCAATGTGATAATGTTTCTAATGATATTTTATGAAACTTAAATCGTTGCAATGGTTGCGGTGTTCATGTTATCATTACACACGGTCTTCTCTAAAACATTTGTGCAATTTATCGGGTTTTTATTTCCTGTTATTTATAAGCAATTGAAAGGAATTTTTTTTAATTTCTAGGATTTGAGCAATTGTCATCAAAAACCCAATTTCCGGTTCCGTCCGGCATTCTCACGTGTTCATATTTCTTGTTGTCTTATGTGTTAACGACTTGACCCCGAAAATTTAAGTTAATGCCTTAACACTAATGCAAGTGCACCTTATTGCCGGAGCGTACTTGGTCACATTTTGGATCGATATTCATGTGCCACTTGCCCAACCCGCGACGCTTAGCGGCTGGCTTGGACACTTGCAAATATTAGTCGTATTATTGTTGTTGTTGTTTATGTTCCTGTTGATGATTATGATTCTGTCTTTGTTATTGTTATTTTCATTATCATCGTCGTCCTCATCGTCGTCATCACCACCATCACCACCACCATCATCATCATCATCACCATCACCACCATCACCATCATCATCATCATCATCATCTTCTTCGCCACTACCACCACCACCATCATCATCATCACCCCACCCCCGCAACCACCACCAACGCCAACGCCACCACCACCATCACCACCACCACCAAGACCAACACCACCACCACCACCACCACCATTCATTGCTGAGCGATGGACACATTGATAAACGCATCTCTTTATGAACCAGAAGGATTTAATTTTCGAAAAAAGTGATCTACACACAAAAAGATAAAAGTTTTACACTGAAAAAAGATTAGACAGACACAAAAATGCATGTTTGTTCTATTTCTTTTCCCAAAAGTTCTCTTGTTTCACGCTTCTCACGTATATAACTTAATCACTGAATATTCCGACCCACGCTCTCTAAAAAAGAATCCCAATACGAACAAAATGAGAAAAGCCAAATAATATTTCAGAAACTGAACAAATGTTTAATATCTCTACGCTACTCTTATATATCAACATACAATTTGAACATATCGAACAGAAACATTGTCAACTTTCACAACAGTAGCAACACTGTCGCTGACAGATAAACTTCGTCAAAATAAAGCATGTGTACCACTTCGCATAGCAATAGAACAGTCTTTAGAATTTTTTAAAATTACCGAAATTTCAATATGAATCAGTGATGAAAAACAAAAAAATACACCAGGAAGGCACGTCTTCGAAAACAAAGTTTCTATGCTGATATTTATTTACATATAAAATCCGAGCAAAGAAAGTGAATATTTCTCTGTCTACTACAATAAGGAAAATACGTTCAAATGTCTCCGAAAAAGGTAATCTGATTTGAACTGCGTAGAACATACAAATCCGAGGGAATAGAGTTGCTTCAGAAAGTGGACAAAATGGCTTGGTCTTTCATTTCTGCAACATTTGTTCATAGAATAGCCGGATCATTAGAGTAGGAAGTGAAAAGAGGTAAATGTCGTCGCAAGAAATAAGTCAATATCTAAAAATACTTATAAAGCCCTTAAAAACGAAAAGTACATATCAGAACTATGCTGAATTGTGGGTGCTTTAACGAAAACCCTGATATATCTGATGTGCAATGTGTGCTTGTAGTATGTAATGTATCAAGGGTCATTGATCCAGAGATCTCGGAAGAGTTTACTTTGAATACGGCCGCGGAAACAAAGTAGCAGACATAACAATTTTTGATCGTAGATATTAGCATCTTCTTTTCACCGACTTTTCATTAATTGGAGGATATTCAGAGAAATATTAAGAGCAAATCCACGCTGAAATATAACAAGTAGAAAGGACAGGTGCCCTTCAAAAATCTGTGTACTCTACAAAATTTAATGAAACGGAGTGCGGGGGCGTTACTATCTAAAAAAAAAAAAAAACAGCTTACGAATTTATTGATGTTTACTACTCATGTGCGGAGGCGCAATGGCCCAGTGGTAAGGGAAGCGGACTCGCGCTCTTACGATCATGGTTTCGATTCCCAGACAGGGCGTTGTGAGTGTTTATTGAGCGAAAACACCTAAAGCTCCACGAGGCTCCAGCAGGGGATGGTGGCGCCACCTGCTGCACTCTTTCATCACAACTTTCTCTCAGTCCTTCTTCCTCTTTCTGTTGCGCCTGTAATTCAAAGGGTCAGCCTTGTTACACTGTGTCACGCTGAATATCCCCGAGAACTACGTTAAGGGTACTCGTGCCTGTGGAGTGCTCAGCCACTTGCACGTTAATTTCACGAGCAGGCTGTTCCATTGATCGGATCAACTGGAACCCTCGACATCGTAAGCGACGAAGTGTCAAAAACGTCTTATGTGTGGAAGAACAACCTTCCATACCTTATCGTTTTCGGAATATAATCAATACTTTGTTTTAGTTATGGTTCACTTTTTTGAAAAATTATTGTTTTTTCTATAATATTCTCATCACTGTCCGCGTTTTATCGAATAACGTTTACTAACTCCCAAAACTATTGCAAACCGCAATGTGCTTAATACACTTTATATCTTATTAGATATTTTGATCTCTTGTAAGTAATGACAGAGTAGGTTCAGTACTTGGTGAAAGGAATTGTGCTATTTACTCGGGAACATTTCATTGTGAAATCAAATTCCATGTTTGTGTTTATCTTGTATACATATATAATAGTGTGCGCGTGTGAGTGTGTTTTCGTTTGTGTGTGCATATATATATATACACCTATCTATTTATCTATCTATGTATCTATCTCTCTCTCTCTATCTCTTTCTTTCTGCACACACACATATGTAAGTGTATATATATATATATATATATATATATATATATATATATATATATATATATATATATATATATATATATATAAAAGATAATAAGAGTCACACATACACACACGCACACACACACACACACATATATATATATATATATATATATATATATATATATATGCATATATATATATATATATATATATATATATATATATATATATATATATACATATATATATATACATATATACACTTACAAGCATAGATTGAAAAAGAAGAACGCACAAATGTATAGTTGAGAGAGGATGGTTGACTCACTTTAGAAACAGAAGCATACGTGCGTATGTGTGCATTGGTATGATAGAGTAATGCAATCGCAAGTTGATTTCAATATATCAGCATGGCTTTTTTTTCTTTACAGAACAATTGGACGAAATATTTATTGAATTATCTATCTATCTATCTATCTATCTATCTATCTATCTATCTGTCAGCCTGTCTGTCTATCTATTTACATATCTACATATGCATATAAATGTATATTCATAAATGTATGTGAGCATATATATATATATATATATATATATATATATATATATATATATATACATATATATATATATTTAAGTTTATATATGTATGCGTATATAGATATGCATACCCATATACATGCTAACTAATGCACGCTCATACACACATTCTCTCACACCATATTTGTACATAAATATTTATGTGAGTGAATGTGTAGTGTTACGTATGTCCGAGTGCATATTAATGAACAACAGATAGTAAATGTTTGGTAAGTTGCACTTCTTTAAGTGTTCAAAATAATATTTGCAATACTACATCGTTCAAATGAGAGGCTTGTTCATCTGAAAACTGTTCGTGAAGAACACTTGGTAACATTTTCCATATATTGCTATTTACTGTTATAAAAATAAACGTTGAATATGTTATTTCTCTTTGAAAAAGAATAATTATTAGTTCAATGCTCTGACACTGCTGGCGCAGAATGTTTTGTTTCTTTTTCTTGAATTAATGTTATTACGATATTTATTTTGTGGATAAGTGACGAAAATAGCTCTCCGTAGCCGCACAACAAATTTCATCTGACGTACTTTTGTTCGTTTTAAAAAAGAACAGTCCTATTAAATATTATTTGATACTCTATGCACAGGGCCCGAACTTTTGGGGGGAGGGGGGACCAGTCGATTAGTTTGACCCCAGTACGCAACTAGTACTTAATTTATCGACACCGAAAGGATGAAAGGTAAAGTCGACCTCGGTGGAATATGAACTCAGAATATAAAGACACACGATATAGCTTTAAGCATTTCGCCCGGTGTGCTAACGTTTCTGCCAGCTCGCCTCCTTAGTCTTACTGTTTATTGTTAAACGAAATTCGTCATGTGTTTAGTTAGAACGTTACTGTTATTACAATTGCGTTTCTCACCAGAGGACTTTCTATCTAATGAATGTTTTTATTTCTGCAGAATTGTTAATATAGGTACATGCGTGGCTGTGTAATACGAAGTTTGTCTCTCACTGCGTGTCACCTTTAACTGTAATCTCAGGCCTACTAAAGCTTTGTGAGTGGATAGCGGATTTCGTATACGATAACCGAAAGAAGCCAGTCCCCCCCCCAACGCACACACAGATCATGTTAAGTATAACGGAAGCAACGTTTTGAAACATGAAATTCATCGCAACATATTTCAACAATGCGGAATTTTTATTCATCAGAGTAAGTACCATTACAATAAAAACATTTTTGACACCGAGTTACAAGTTTATTTATTCCGTTAACATAAAAATCTGGAACTCTTTGAACGTCCTTTCAGCATCGGTTTGATGTTTGACCTCCTCTCGCAGGAAACCATCAAAGTACTTGAAAAAGTGATAGTCTGCTCGAGAAAGGTCAGGAAAAGAAACTGGGTGGAGAAGAACTTCGTAGCCAAATTCCCTTAACTTTTGAGCGTCTTTATTGAAACGTGTGGTCGAGTATTGTCATGAAGAATGATTGGCTCTCTTCCCGTGACCAGTCTGGGACGGAGAAGTAGCAGTTTTCAGTCATGGCAATATGTTTCTGCAGTAACGTTTATTCCGGGTTTTAAGAAGTTATAGCAGTACAACGCCAAACAGTCACCGTACCCTTCTTTTTGAAGTGCTCGGGTTTGAGGAAGGCTTTCGGTGCTTGATCTTGGTCCAACCACAGCGAAGAACGTTTTTTTCTTCTTTTTTTGTACAGAATCCATTTTTCGTCGTAAGTTACACTACGGTCGAGATAGGGATCGGTCTGTTTCTGCGCATTTTCTAATTTTCATTCAAATCGTGTGGTACCTATTTGTCGAGCCTATTTGATTTTCCGATCGCATGCAAATGGTTGCAGGCAGTTTTCTGGCTAACTTAAAATTCTTTTACATGAGCGGTCTTTCTTTCTCAAAGATGGTCTTCAATTGACCGTCATCGATATCAGATGGGCGTCCTCTAAGCTCACGAACTTCAAAGCCCAGGCCTCCACTGCGAAATCCTTTAGACTATTTTCGAGCTGACCACTGACTGGTCATATTCTCACCAAGCGTTTTGTTGATATCGCGAATGGTTTCCGCTATTTTACGTCTTTTTTGAAGTTGAATAGCAAAATTGCTCGATTATCTCTCTTTGAGAGTTTCATTTCAGATGATTGTAAGAAGGGCCCAAAAAACAGCAATGTTAATTTATCGATGCGTTTCGGCATTTCTATGTCTTCTCTTTGAGAGTTTCATTTCAGATGATTGTAAGAAGGGCCCAAAAAACAGCAATGTTAATTTATCGATGCGTTTCGGCATTTCTATGTCTCTATTATCAGACAAAACAACGTTTAAAACCATTCAAAACTCTGCATATATCCGGTACAAATTCTTCATGGTTCAAAACGTTAATTACTTTTTACTCAACCTCATATATATATAAATATAAGTGTGTGTTTACCCTCTTGGCATCCGGTGTTCGGTTGTTTACCTCTCAGGTAAGAGCAATCCGGCAAAGGATATTGAGAGAATACGACCGGGCCTTAAAATAACATACTGTGGACCATTCATTCGACTAAAGATTCTGCAAGGTGGTGCACCAGCATGGTAACAGTCTGATGACTGTAACAATTAAGCTATAAATATTAAATGATACCTAAATCCTGATTGAAAGTCCCTTAAAATTCAATAAAAATCATAACAGGTAGTCTAAGTTTTCTCCGCCTGTATGACAAGGCAGAATAAATATATCATTCAAATCATTTTTGTACGTCAGAATACAGATATATTTAACAAACACATCCTATTATAGTTATAAGTAACGGTTTATCAGAAATAAACGGTTTCTGTAAATACGTTTAATGTATGTAACTATTCTCAAAACGATATTAACTTCTATACATATACAAGCGTGCAATAATATTTGTAAGTGGCTACCGAAAATCTTTATTTTCATGTTTTGCATATAGATCAGGTGAAGTGTCATTTGCTTTTGGCAGTTTGACATACGATAGAAGCATCTGTCATTCGCTCTCATTGTCTCTCTATTGCTTTCCATTAGCAATTACATATTTGTACATACATGTATACGTGCATACGCAAACATCGTCAGGGCTACTCACACAAACTTATACGTATATATATATATATATATATATATATATATATATATATATATATATATACATAGATATACTTATGTATCTGAAACATTGATATATGATATGCACACACACGCGCACACGTAGATATACATACATATATAACTCTTTAACCCTTTAACTGGTTTCAGCACAAAAGCTGCGATCAAGCTGGGGCGCCACCGTTGGCTTTGCCACAACTTCATTATTTGAAACCTCCTTTGATATGTAGCATTTAGTGAACGACTGGGTTTGATGATTCTATTTTCATCTATATTCCTTGCGGTGAGGTAGGTTCATCCGGAACCCGTTAAAGAGAATATCCAGTTTTTCTTTGAAGACACCTACATCCACAATATGCAGGTAAGTCAGGCAGTTTGGAAGGATATTGTAGAGTTGTTAGCCGTTGAAACCTAAGCGGTTGTACAATGTGGTCCTGTATATGATGTTGGGATCTTTGGAACTTCAAAGCTGAACGCCGTTCTGCTTTCTGTGTAACGCTCAATGCCAAAGTTTACCAAAAGTTCTTCCAGGATCTTCAAGGTGTGTATCACGGCATATCTCCCACCTCCGTTCCAGGGAGTAGAATTTTAACTTTTCCAGTCTTTCTCACTAGCTGACACTTTTCATTGAAACGATTTTCTTTGTGTAGCTCCACTGGATTGCTTCGAGTTCAGCGCTTAATTGTATAATGATTTTGATTCAGGGATTACGATTCCTCCAGGACCAGTGAACCCTGTCTGCATTTCGTTCATGTCTGTGTGCTGGTAATGTAGGGCTTGGAGTATTACAGCATTAAACGGCACGTTATTGTTATTTGTCCACCTGTATATTCCACTGCAGATGCAGTGTCTGTAAACCCTGAGAGACCTTTGTATTACCTGCAGAGTCAGCAAGAGTGTGTCTAGCTGAGTAGCTGAGGGCATGAATAGAATGGAGCCCAAAGACAATCTCACGTGGAACACCACCTACTCTTCGTGTTTCCTTTCAGGTAAGTCCATTGGCCACCTCTGACGTCTATCCGTTAGAAAGTTATATATATATACATACATTTATATAATTATACTTACAAACATATATGTACATACACACGCCTGTATAAACTCTCATTATGGAAGCAAAAGATAAAGGATATATATATATATATAAAGTGTAGTATATTGCCACTTAAGTGTGGCTGACCCCTAGGGGTGGATGTTACTGTTGCTTTTAGCCCCAGGAGGACATCTCCTGGGGCTAAAAGCAACAGTAACATCCACCCCTAGGGGTCAGCCACACTTAAGTGGCAATATACTACACTTTATCGTGCAGTTACTGTTAATACTTCATTTAGAGAATTAACATTGCTATATATATATATATATATATATATATATATATATATATATATATATATATAAATGCATATATATATATATATATATATATAAATGCATATATATATATATATATATATATAAATGCATATATATATATATATATATATATATATATATATATATATATATATATATATATATATATATATATATATATATATATATATATATATATATATATATAATGGAATACAAACCATCCAGACAGTTAGATCATGCAAAAAAGGGACAAGAAAAAACAAGGATTGGTTCTTCGGAGTTTTCTTTCCAAAATCGAGTTCCAGATTATCTTTGCAATTTCGGCTGGTTATACTCGAGATTGCTCCAATCTGGCCAGCCTCAAAGAAAACTTAAGCTAAGACCACTAGAATCTTCGGAAGAAAGCAGCGAATATATACGAAAACAAGGACACAAAAAAACACGGAGAAATGGTACACAAATACAAATGCAAATAACAGTTCATTACGAAAAGGTGTCTTTCGACTAAGAACGAATTAAATGAAGCTGGCGTACATATATATATACATACATATATGCACATACATGCACATACGCGCGCAAGCGAGCTCACACACGCATGCACGCGCGCACAAACACACACACACACACACACACACACACACAGACATAGTTGACATTTTCAGAAAAAAAACAAAAGACGAAGACCAGTGTTTGAACAATAAGCAGGTCTATTAGTTTGTCGCTCAGGAAGGAGAGAAAGCCTCTTACGTATATTGAAAAGTGTGTTTCGTAGCAAAGATATTCACTTGACTGAAACAATTAAAAGATGGCCGTAAAAATGTCGATATTAACGAGCGCTCTAGGAGTCCCGCAACCAGCAGAGCTGAGAAAAACAACTCAGACATGCGTACAGCTTTGCGATAAAATCGTCGAATTACCATTCGTTAGTTACCAGATGTGCCGATTAGTCACAACTATTTGAGTATGAGACGCGTGTCGTGTAAGGTTGTGCCAAAGCTGACAAGAATGACACGTGGATTTCCTTTGTATAAGATATCTTTGATTGTGTGGAGAAAGATGAACAATTTTGAAAACTATGCATAGACCCCTGAGACAGTATCCCCAAGCATTTGGCAAAATTTGATACCAATTCTCTGCTCAACTTTCTTCATAATCAGTGCGACTATAACACACTACACACGTTCTTTCCAAGCACTGCTGTATACAGCAAAAGTAAGATACAATGGTAACATTTAGTGTGCATGCACAATACGGTCAATTTGTGCCAAACGGCTTCACTCTATATGCTTTAGATGCGTTACTATAGCAACAGTTCTGATCCATAATGATCCTACCACGTATATGTATATATGTATTTATATATACAGTCAAATCAAATATAAAAAAAAAATTAAGCAAACAATTGAAATTAATGTCTGTGTTTCTTCATTATTCATGCCAATCTTAAGAGATTATTGTATAAGATGCACCAGTCGCTTTCACCGCACGAAGCCGAACCTACACTCTATGCGTACACAATATGTGCGTATGTTGAAAGATATTTAATGAAAAACGTTGCATCCATCTTATTTTTAGCCAGAAATTCATAAATATGTTTCGCAGCGAAAATATTCACTTCCTTCTGACTTGTGTGATCGAATGGATAATGTATTGGAAAACAATTGAAATACCATTGAAACTTGCAATACGAGTAATAATGTTAGAAACATGCGAACTGTGCATGGCGGAATAAAAAGCCATTCTCATGAGCATCTAAATATCTGCATAACGTTTAAAAGTACACATTTCAGAAATTCAGGACATGTCGTCGGTTCACGAAATCTTCCCCTAAATATTGGAAATATTGCAATATCATTGAATGAGCGCGTTGCCGTTAACTTACTATCGCTCTAATACTATCGACCATCGAATAAAAAAGCTTAACCAAGTGAATATGAACTGCAGAACATACTTTAATTTTCCATGGTACGCAATGCAGAATGTCATAATAGCCAATCAATATGAATTTGTTGTCCGTTATATATTTTCCCGGCCCATTTTTGAAACTTGTAGACACAATGCACAATTTGGAAGTAGAGACGCAAAGAGAAGTTTATAGTTTTAATCGAGTAATTGTCATAATTTTTTTTCTAATCTTAAATTTGCAATTTAATCTATATTAGTTATAATTTAGCTAGTTTTGATATGATTATCAAAATGCTTGCAAGTAAGTACAGGCCCAAAATAGCTGCAGTATTCCCCTGGCGCATGGTGAAATAAAACTAAATTAAACCGAATTAAAATACCAGTTAACGTAGATGTAACAAGATATTAGTATTAGATACCACCTGTAGCTAATGACAATATACATAGTCCTTACATGCCATGTTAATATGACAAAATGGTATGGTGAAGTTTTATTCTTAAATCCTAGGATGCATTATTCGTTAGAACTTTTTCATACGTGATAATTGTGCATGGTGGAATAAATAGCCATTCTCATGAGCATCAAATATCTACATAAGGTTTAAAAATACACATTTCAGAAGTCCAGGAAATGTCTGTTCAAGAAATCTTCCCCTGAATATTGTAAATATTCTTTTCTACTCTAGGCACAAGGCCCGAAATTTTGGGGGAGAGGGTCAGTCGATTAGTTCGATCCCAGTACGCAACTGGTACTTAATTTATCGACTCGAAAAGGATGAAAGGCAAAGTCGGCCTCGGTGGAATTTGGAAATATTGCAATATCACTGAATGACCGAGTTGCCGTTTAATCATATCCAGCATGAATGATTCACTGTGTCAGCGTCAGGTGATTAGAGTTCACAAAATAATGTAGTTAGGATTTCTTTTCAGCAGCTTTCTCACTTGGTTTGGTTGTTGTTGCTTTAATGTTTATTTTAATAGGAAATTTGCCTTTTGTTGTGAGAATATGAAGGATAAAATCTTGGTGTTCAGTCCAGTCATCCAAATTTAGGTTACGTTACTAGGTTACCAGTTTTTAGGGCGTTGGTTTTTTAGGGTTCACGAAAGAATGTAAGTAGGTAATACAGTTTATGTGGCAGGTTGATATAATTTATTGTTTTGCACGAGCTTATATTCAGAAGGAGTCCGTTATCACTTAAGCATGTCATTATCACTTAGGCATGACACAATGTTATTAGTATGGAAAATTTGTTGATCTACTTTTGTTTCATATTCACTAGATTATTTTTCAGGTTTAATAGATGTTGGACAGCATATTTGGTTCTTGAGAACTATTTGATTAACATTGGAAAACATTTGGAACGCCGTTGATTCTTTGATGTTTGTATGTAACTTGTAAATTTACAACACGTAAACGAGAAAATAAACCCACTAACACATTCATATGTGTATGCGTGCGTGCATACATGCGTGTGTGTGTCTTTGCATTCTTAGACATATATGTCTATAAATATATATGTATACGTATGTAAATAAATAAATAAATATATATATATATATATGTATATGTATGTATTTAAATATGTATATATATGCATGTATATATGCATATAACAATATATATATATATATATATATATATATATATATATATATATATATATATATATATATAAATATGTATATATATGCATATAACAATATATATATATATATATATATATATATATATATATCAATATGTATATATATGCATATATATATATATATATATATATATATATATATATATATATATGCATATAACAATATATATATATATATATATATATATATATAACAATATATATATATATATATATATATATATATAACAATATATATATATATATATATATATATATATATATATATATAACAATATATATATATATATATATATATATATATATATACATATATATACATATATATATATATGTATACGTATGCACATAAAATATATATGTATATATATATATATATATATATATATATATATATATATATATATATATATATATATATATATATATATATACATAAATATATATATGCACATAATATATATCTGCTTACTATCATTTCAATGCAAGCCTGAAGCACACATATTGCGTATGAACACGTGTCTCAATATAAGAAAGATAAGACATAGTTATGTCGAATCAAGAATGACGTGTTCTAACTCGTCGTGATTTCATGCATTTTACCAATACGTGAAAAATCAATAATCTTCAAACAAACGTCGGCATTTCTGAAGTACTATCGAAATATGTTCTGCTCGTAAATATATATTCATTTTTACCCCGTATATTACATACATAACCATTTGCAAATCCATTAGTATTATTAAAAAAAAAAATAAAAGAAAGAACTTCTTTAAACTTCTACACGCATATACACACATACGCTCTCACATTAATTCCATATACACATATTACATTTGACTTTGAGAAGAAAAGATAAGGTTTGAAGTGATGATAATTACGAGAGAAAGGAGTACATTTTAACAGTTCTTACTCTCAATTTGTTGAAATTATGTTCCTGTTATCAAAACCTGCATAAATCTCTTTTTTCCACCATCAGTGCATTATTTGAATACACGTTTACTCACACAGAGACACACACACACGCACACACACATATGCCTATAAACTGTCTCATACTCTCACCCCAACATATATATATATATTCACATATATATATATATACAGCTGTGTGTTTATTTATGTCGGTTTCTACACATGTATACGCATCTCTATGTTTATCCTGCTGTGTGTGTGTGTTTGTGCGTGTGTTTAAGTGTGTGTGAGTGTTTGTGTGTGCACGTGATAGCTATAACGATGCCTGACATCTTCGAATTGGATGATAACTTTGCCCTGACATATTTCTGGCTTCGCAAACGTAACACACTTTAATATTTAAAATGCGGTTTGGAATTTTATCAAATACTTATTTTAAATTATCTGTTAAGTTAAGCGTAAAAGCGTATTGCGAATCCTACACATTTTGTCGATGATGATAAAAGAAGTAGTAGTAGTAGTAGTAGTAGTAGTAGTAGTAGTAGTAGTAGAACTACAACTAAAACACCAGCAACAGTGATAGTAATAATGATGATGATGATGATGATGATGATGATGATGATGGTGATGATGATGATGGTGGTGATGATGATGATGACGACGATGATAATGATAACAACAACAACAACAACATCAACAATAATATTGTTAGGACAGCATTGTAGATAATGTTCGTATTTTCTCTAATGACGTAAAACTGGAACGCAGACTTGAAAAGTTCGCTATTTTGATAATAGAACGAGAGTGATTTGAAGAAAACCAGGTAACTGAAATGCCAAATGGGCAAATAATGTAATCATTTCAGGAATAACAGTGGTATAAACGTTTGTGAATAATGGAGTCTGATGAAGCAATTTACAAGCAGGTAAAGGGTGTGAGGAAATTATTACTGTCAATGTTGAATTCAAAGAATATTATTGAAGCAATTAATTCCACACCAGTGGTGGTTATTAGATATTGAACTGCAATTGTTGACTGGACAAAAAGGGAAATGCAGAAATGCAATAGATAAACTAGAAAGCTGTTGCGTATGGATTGAGCGTGTGTTCATGAACTCAAAAAAGTTCCATGGTTGAAGAGGCTTATATGGTGTAGAGGAAAGACGCAGATGGAAGGAAACTACTTATTCATTTATATGCAGGGCAAACTTATTTAACGCGTTGAATAAAGAAGAGATTTTCAAAGCTTGAAAAGGAGAAAATAGCTAAGAAGGTAATTCAAAGAGAAAGGGGACAAGAATGAAATACAAAGAAAACAAGAAGGCCAGATGGAATTATAAAGGACAAAATGAACAGTGTGATCATAGACTTTACAATTCCCTATGATAACAGAGTCGATTACAAAGCAAAAAGGAATGGAATAAAAGAGAAATAGCAGAAGCTAACCCGGGAGCTGAAAAGACTGAGGAAGATTAATTGGTGCAATTGGCACAGCACACACAATACTTCCACAAAGCCTGAAATATATTCGAACTGACATCTACATTGTCGATTTGCAGGAAGTATTATCCTATATTCCGTAAAAATCCCAAGGAAGATCCTTGATATTTGAGGAGACTTGCTGTCATAAACCCTCTCAAGATAATATTATTTTTGCAAATAACATTAGTCCGTGGAAGCTAAAGGTACATAGTACGATCGTTTGGTAGAAAAAGTGCTATAGATGTTCCTACTCTAAATGATAAGAAGTTAGAAAATAATAAACTAAACATGACAATGACAGACAAGGAAAATCAAAGTTACTTACTAAATGATCCTTCATATCCATTTTATTCCAGGGTTGTAAAGAAAGAGGATGGAGAGTTTAAAAACATACAAACCTTTAACATTTGGAGTTGCAAGAAGTTGGAGTTTAAAAGCTGTAAATGTTGTGTCAGAAATAACAGATAGAGAGTGAGAGACGGAAAAAAAGGAAGAACAGTGAAAGAAAGGAAAGAAGTAGGGGTGGAATGAATCAATTTCTTTTGAAGCGGGATGAAATTATATAGGAAACTTAAACAAGGCAGATAGGTTTAGTATGTGTTTGTCGAGAGAGGGTTGTTAATTTCTATAGGATCTATTGTTTCTCAGACCTATTGCCGTTTCATTTTTTTTTTTAATATCACTAAGGCAGCGCGCTGGCACAACGGTTAGCACTCCAGGAGGGAAGCTTCACGCCATTTCGTCCAACTTTGCGTTTTGAGTTCCAGTTAAGCTGGGGCTGACTTTTCCTTTCATCCTTTCTGGAACGATAAAATACATATGACTTGAACTCTGACCTCGATGTAATCGATTTATCCCCTCACTCAAACATGCTGATATTGTGTCAAAATTTGAAAGCAAAACTTCATTGCTTTTTCAGCAACATAAATTTCACCTAGACTCGTTTTAAATCGTTTACTCTTTTACGCTTTAAATTGTTTCAGTCATTTCACTGCGGCCATGCTGGAGCACCGCGTTTTAGTCAAGCAAATCGACCTCAGGACTTATTCTTTGTAAGCCTAGTACTTATTCTATCGGCATCTTTTGCCGAACCGCTAAGTTACGGATGAAAACACACCAGCATCGGTTGTCAAGCGATGTTGGGGGGGCAAACACAGACACACAAACACACACACACTTATAAATATATATATACATATACATATATACGACGGGATTCTTTCAGTTTCTGTCTACCAACTCCACTGTAGATTTTGGTCGGCCCGAGGCTATAGTAGAAAACACTTGCCCAAGGTGTCACACAGTAGGACTGAACCCGGAACCATGTGGTTGGCTAGCAAGCTACATACCACATAGCCACATATAGTTTCATACAAGTAGAGAGGAATTTATTCAATATAGTGCTATTCAATTTTGAACTCCATACAAGGCAAAATAGAATATAAATCGCAGTACGATATAAAGTTAGGTCAATCTGCAACAAATAAAACAACTAATGATTTTGCTTAATGCTCTTTCAATCCTGAATTTCTATCTTCATATTATTCAACATCCATTTCTAATATATACCTGCATCCTGGTTTGCATTCTGCTCTCTTTGGATTTGCGTAATACCATTCTTTCTTTATGCACGACACACATTTATAAACTATATATATATATATATATATATATATATATATATATACACATATATGCGTGTGTGTGTATGGGTGTATGGGCGCTGGTATGTATATATGTGTGTGCGTATATTGCTATCTCTTAGCATTCATTGGTCTTACTTGGTCTATTCTATCACAGTTTCTATTGTTGTTCTATCTCTGTTCCTGTCATCATTGTCCTCCTCTGGTACAGATAAAGAGAATGAATCTTACCAACAGGCAAAAGAGATAAGTAGGAACAAAACACACACACGCACACACACGCACACGCACACAGAGGCGCGCGCAAACATAAAATTGAAGAAAATAATAATCACACATACACAGAGAGAAACACAGAAACACTTTCGTACAACGACGACCGTTTGCAGAGTAGCACACGCAGAGAACCAATTAAAACGTACATACATGCACAGCACGTATTGGACATCTGCACTCGATTATAATGTCTGATACCGTTTTAATCTTAGAAGATTATACTTTGAATTGTTACATTTGGCACTCTCACTTCAATAACGATTCACAGAGCATTACCTACTTAAATACAATCCATTTTCACTATGTATTAAAGATGGCTGTTGAAATTCTAAAGAATTAATTAGATCTCTCAACGAGTTCGATATCTGAGAATGGAAAGTTTTAAAAACACTACATCTATAATAGAAATCATTTCTTGAAAAATCTCTGATTCGACAATTCTTTGTAACAAAAAAAAAAAAAAGAAAAAAAATCAGTAACGTGTTCTGGTACAAATTTGTAATGGGTTCGTTAATGGTGGTGTGTATGTATCCAACATTGTAGTCTTGATCTATCTGCGATTATTGTTAGGAAGAAAATGAATGATTGAATATCTTGTTGAAATAGTAAGCCATAAATAATGAAGTAATAATGTTAGCTGCTGAGACGCATTTCCATGGGGCTAGTTGTTACACTATTTCTGTTACAGAAATCAAATGATAGATGAATGTATATGAGAGCGCGTTCTCAGAAACCATTCGAGAACATCATCTATTTACATAGAATAGCATTAGAAGCAAGATAACACAATACAGTGTCTGTTGAAATATGGCTTCATACGATATGCTTCAAGTATTCCGGTTTGTACCTGAATACACATCTTTAGGCAATATATCTCATGTTACATCTTTTGATTATGAATATGCATATCCCATAATCAGTTTCCGTTGCCTTATACAAACTGGTTTTCTGTGAGCGGGGGAGAATCCTTCCATTTCCGCTTAATCCATCGAAACTGAAGCAAAATACCCACCTTTAACGATTGTTAGAGCCTACAGACGACAGATTATTTGCCAACTATCTCATACACGTAGATAAACAGTTGCAATCTAGTTTAAAATTTTCTGAAAAGAAACAATGGAAGGAGAAATATTTACTGAATTGAAATGACTATATAAATTGAATTGAAGCTCGATGCACTGACGTTTAATTTTCAGTAAATAAAGTGTTGGTCCCTACACCTTCATTAGTGTAATAGAAATGAAATCCTCTATATGTTGAAGCTGACATAAAATCTTAGTGCATCCAAACTTACTAAGCTATACAACAGGATATGCAGGTTGACCATATAATCTGGAATGAACTTTCAATTAGTTCCTTACTCACCAGGTATTAGTTCTCTTCACTTCTATTCCAGGTGTATGCAACAGGAAGTACACTCAAGGACAGAAAATATATGAATCACTTAAAGGAACGTACTGAGAATGAATGTGAGGAAATTGAGGAAAACCTCGAGTTGCTGCATCAGTTTTCACATGCAAACGCTTCACACTTCGCATCATCAGTGCAAACCATATTTAAAATGTATTTACTGTAAGTAAAATAAAAATATTGAAAATATACATTCTTCGCCTGTTTCCAGATTTTACTATCACCCTGTATAACTTCAATACACACGATATGAGACAAGATTACAAAGTATTGGGTTGGTGCATAATTATTGCGGCTTATTTTAACAAATTTTATTCAACAAACACTATAGCAATATTTAATAAAAACAACTTTAAATGACGATCTGACCATCTGCCAAGCAAATGGGAAGCAGTGACTGAAGTGGATGGTGAATATGCTCCAGAATAATCATTTAAAGATGATTTTGTTACGTATTGTTATTGTTTTTGTTAAACACAATTTGTTGAAAAAGAGCCGCAATAATTATGCAGCAGCCCAATAGTATTTTTTAAATATAACGTTTGATTTGCTTACCTTTACAATTCTCCTCTCGCACTTATAAATAAATAAATAAGTAAAAAAATAAATAAAGAAAGAAAAGATCGAAGGTATGCATTAAATAAATAATATAAAAGACAAAATGAACAAAAAAGCAGCGAACAGAAATAATCTGATGTAAAGCGGCGAGCTGGCAGAACAGGTGGCATATCGAGCGAATGCTTAGCCGTATTTTGTCAGTCTTTTTGTTCTGAGCACAAATTCCACCAAAGTCGACTTTGCCTTTCATCCTTTCGGGGGCGATAAATTAAGTGCCAGTTGCATACTGGGGTCGATCTAATCGACTGGTCCCCTCCCCAAAATTTTTGGCCTTGTGCCTAGAGTAGAAATGAAAAACAGGCATAAACTTCACATTAGATTCAAATTAATTCTCGTACATCACAATGGTTAATTCAGTATGATTTCCATGTAAAATAGATTCTGTTACAAAACCCTCTACTCCAAAAATTATACAAAAAAAAACCCAAAATGAAGAAGTTGACAAGGGAAGACACACGGATATGCTAGAAATAGGAGTTTAATGTCACCGAAATTACCAAAGTAACGCTTAAAACAAAGGTAGATCAAATAATAAAAATACTACGCATAGCTGACTTGAGCTGAATCGTATTCCGGGCTTTGCAAGAGGTCAGGTATTGCAACTGGAACAAGATGTCCAACATTATTACCCACAACCATGTAACAAATTCATTATGAATATCCAAGCCTATATTAACAAAATAAAATCATGTACACTAAATTAAAATTTAAATTACATTTAAAATATTACTTCCGAAATCAAAAGTGATGTTTACTTAATTCAAACACGACAAGAGCACTATGGACTCTAGGAAATCATTATAAATAATGCCCTCACGCAATTAACTTTAAGCACAACAGAGACAAAACCAATCCCACTTACACTCCGAAAAAAATCAACATTAGAAAAAAACACAAAGGAAGCATTCTGAGGACAGATAATAAATATGAGTCCCAAAATTAGCATATTGCAGCAAGAAATCACTGAGAAATGAAATCACAATTACGAAGACAACGAATAATATTATTTGCTTTGAATTTGAACTACAGGACAATTGATAGCAACATCAACAATTTTAACAATGGCAGCTACATCTTATCATAAAAGACAATAGATTCTGAAAATATTCTTTTCTACACGAGACCCGAAATTTTTTTTGGGTGGGTGGGCGTTGGGCTAGTCGATGAGATCGACCCCAGTGTGCAACTGGCACTTAATTTATCGGCCCTGAAATGATGAAAGCAAGGTTGACCTCGGGGGAATTTGAACACAGAACGTAAAGACAGACGAAATACCACAAAGCATTCACCGGCGTGCTAACGTTTCTTTTCTACTCTAGGCACAAGGCCCGAATTTTTTGGGGAGGTTGCAGTGGATTAGATCGACCCTAGTACGCAACTGGTACTTAATTAATCGACCCCGAAAGGACGAATGGCAAAATCGACCTCGGTGGAATGTGAACTCAAAACGTAAAGACAGATGAAATACTGCTAAGCATTTTGCCCAGCGTGCTAGATATTCTGCCAGTTCGACGCCTTACACACTGCAAAATATTGCATACGGCATGATTAGATATGTCTGACTATCAGACGTGACAAATATAGGAGGTACACAGAAAACGCTTTGCATTTTTCATTTGAACCCTCAGCCAGATCGTTTCTTTCCTATCGAAATTCTGAACTGAATAGAATATTCGTGAAAATCAAACGCCGCATTCTTGACTCTTAGATATATACACACGTAACGGAAAACCAGCACCTTTCTGAGCTGGGTGTGCTGAAAAGTCTATTGCATCAACCAACCTCTGTACTTGATTATCACTCTACTTTATCAAGCCTGAATGTTTCACAAGCAAAACTGACCTCGGCTGTATTTGAACTCAGAATGTGAGTAGCCGGAAGAAATGCCCTGAAGAATTTCACCCCACGTGGTTGTCATTCTGCCAGATCACTGCCTTTTTTATACTATTGATATGGACATGTATTCTTCAGTTAAATTTCAGTTGTATATACAAAAAAAATTAATCAATGCTTCCAAGAGAATAAACAACGCATAATGTTGGCAAGTGGAAAACCACTTAAACATAGAAGCCTGCGATGTATACTATTACTACACATCAAGAACCTTTAATTTTCCCATTGGACAGCTGTAATATATTATACTGTCACCAATCAATTTTAACCTGTACCCATACGAACTTTCGACCTTTCGCAAATTGCTCACAAAATAATACGGAAATGACATCAGAGCCGTATCGTAGCACTTCAAAAGAGACACAGATGCAGAACATCTATATACAAAAATAAAAAGCTCACGGCTCACACTCCCAATCAACATATTTTAGTTACATCTGCCAAATCAATTTCCCACTTTTTACCAGCAATAGTAGAAGAAAAACAATGCACAACAATAACAACAACAACAATGACAGAATAACATTTATAGTAAAATATCTCAGCAACTAAAGCATCATACAAGATCAAAAACATCACGAAATAGTAGTTCTGCAAAAACCACAATGTAGGAAAATATGCGGGAAAAAAACCCCATTTATCTCACAAGAATTTCATTAAGCGAGGTCAAAGGAAAACGAACATTACCGGACAAACAATATATGTGATATACATTCTCCCTTAGCATCAGATTCTTCACCACGGACCATAACTAGTTGGAAATAATACAAAACAATGAAATTTATAACATTAGTTCCTTGTATAAAAAACGATACAAATATTCAAGTAGAAAAAGTAAGATATCTAAAAGGAACAAAGTATTGAAAATTCATTATAACCTGGGCGTGCATACGTTGTTAGTTCAGCTATGTAACTGATGCAGAATTATGACGTTACGACATAAATATCTGTCACTAACGGATGCGAGTGTTAGGTACACATTGTCTGCAAATGCTGTGAACACAGCCCCAAATGTACAGACATGCAGATACATGGTCAACTGAGAAAAGTTTACTTAGAAGGTAGGAAAATTTCATTACATACAATTAAACATTTGTGATGGAAATTTAAGAGTTTTTCAGTAACTGCAAGAGCATGACTATAGCTTAAATCTCGAATGTATCAACTGGACAGAAGTGTTAGTCTACAAAATTATGGATAGAGTATTTTCTGTTTCGATAAAATCGCAGTATATAACATTTAACTATATATATATATATATATATATATATATATATATATATATATATATATATGTATATATATGTATATATATATAGTAACGATTAGTTACCAGCCTAATGTGACAGTCCCGTTTAGAGGCGAATGCTACTATCATTTAGCTCCAGGAGATATCGTCTCCAGCTGGCTATACGACAGACAGTCTGTCTCATTATATTTGCAAACAGGGGAGGTTAGCATCCCCACCCAGCACAAAGCAGTATCTATGGACCGTACGGTTCAAATTTATTTCCCTTCGTCAGTACAAAATAATAGTTTGGCTGAGATGGCGCTGTTTGAAAATATATATATAATTTGCTTAGTGTCTCATAGTCACTGATCTAATGAATAGAAACATTGTTGTTTCTAAATCTCTCAACGCCAGATATTCTGCAGCAGCACTTTAAAGTAAAGATTGTTTGTCAACATAATGTGGCCCATTAGGTTCGCAAATAATACCTACTTTAAATTGTTGCCTGTAAATATATCCCGTTGAGAGCTTTAAGAATAATAATATTTCTATTTATACATACATACACACATACATACATAAATGCGTACATACATACATATATATATATATATATATATATATATATATATATATATATATATATATATATATATATATATATATATATATATATATATTATATATATATATATATATATATTTATATATATATATATATATATATATATATATATATATATATATATATATATATATATATATATATATATATTATATATATATATATATATATATATATATATATATTTATTTATTTATGTGTTTCAGACAAGTGGCTGCGGTCATGCTGGTGCAACACCGTGATTTTCACGTTCCTTGCATGGCTCTTCTCCCCCACCTGACATGGTCCAATCAAGAGTTTTGATGGCACATCTGGTGTATAAGACAATTTGACACAGCTGCCCTAAACTGCGTCTCATTACGAGCCATTGGTTCGTCTGGTATCGTGGAGAGGAAAGCGTCAACTTTTGTCTTGAAGACCTCCGCATCCATGTCTTGCATGTCTCTCAAATGTTTTGGCAGGGTATTGAAGAGCTGAGGACCTCTGAAACCGAGGCTGCTGCAGTATCTCGTTCTTATGTGAGATGCAGTGGACGGTACCTTTGGCACCATGCAGTGGCGACCCGTGCGGGCATTCCTGTAGTACTTGATACCAAAGTTTGGCACCAGTCCTTCCAGTATTTTCCATATGTATATTATTACATACCTCTCCCGCCTGCGCTCCAGGGAGTAGAGACCTAGTGCCTTCAGTCGCTCCCTGTAGTTCATCTGTTGGACTGTGGCGATCTTTTTTGTATAGTGCCGCTGAATTGCCTCGAGTTCTGCTGTCCGCTTAACACTGTGTGGTGACCACAACTGAGAGCAATAGTCTAGGCGGCTCAGAACAAATGTCTTGAGAGATTATATATATATATATATATATATATATATATATATTATATATATATATATATATATATATATATATATATATATATATATATATATATATATATTTATATATATACTTATTTATTTATTTATATTTATTTATTTATATATAATTATTTATTTATATATATATATATATATATATATATATTTATTCATATATATATATATATATATATATATATATATATATATAGGATAATTTCTTTCCAAAATCTTTCATCAAGTGGTCAGCATCTTAAAATACATATTAAGGTGAAAATTATAAACAATTATAAATAAGGGCAAAAGAAAAAAAAAATCTATGCCACTCAGCTGAGAAACTAGACATGGAATCGTCAATCACATACAATATGCATCACTATTCAATGCACATCGATGTGTATTTTATAGTGATGTATATTGTATGTTGTGATTGATGATCTAAATTCCATATCTCAGCATATTGGCATAGATTGTCTTTTTCTTTTGACCTTATTTACGTGTTCTTGATTGTCTCCTGTCCACACTTGATTTACGCGTTCTACACCACAACCTCGTTTACGCTTAGCAGCCGTTCCTGTTTTTTTTCACTGTTCCGTTTCTCTGACCTTTTTTGACTCTCCGAAAATCCCAAATTTTTAATTAATTTGTTTGCGGGAGCAACTGTTTTATCGAAAGCGTTTATTTTTGTTAAATGTTCCAAATACGAGACTAGAAAAATGACCAACAACTGATGAAGGGTCATTATTTATGTCGTTTGTTTTGTTTTCCATTTGTCTCTTTCGTTGTACGAAAGAATACTTCGTGCTTCCTATTTTTTGTTGTACGCATTTCATGACGTCATTTGCCCACATAAGCTTAGGGATTCAACGGAGTGTTAGTTAACACTCCGATTAATTAATCTTAGATAGCCGTCGCTCTGTTTCATTCCATAACGGTTATCTCTGATGAGCGCCGTGTTACATAATCAGACTGTTACCAAACATTCTGCTGAATGCTTTAGCACGAAATCGATTGGCATGATCGAAGGTAATTAATACACATTACTGTACAGTTCGATTAATGTACCCACTGTTTTGACAGATATACGAATGCATTTGTCTGGATTCGTAGATGACTTATACACACGCACGCACACTCACACACACACACACACACACACCCACACACACACACACACACAAACGCTCATACGTGGATAAATAAAAGGGCTAGCATCTTCTGTTAGCATTAAAAAAGTCAACTGTTGCTTGCCTATAAATCGCATGTATGCATAAGCTACGATGCATAGAAGGCTATTTTAATAGACTTTGACTGCCCTATCTAAACTGCCAGTTAGGCAATTATAAGAAGGAAACATTATACTTGGGAAAACGAAACAAACTTGGACAAATATGTATTCTTTTTGCACGACCGTAGTATATAAATGTATAAAAAGTGAACTACACCTAAAACTGTGACAGATGAATTTAACCTTAGAAGAAAAGAATCTTCTAACATAGGTAAAACATATATGTGAAATGAATACCAAACCTAACGAATCGGCAACATAGGAATATTTTATTGCTGTCGATGATGTTTATAATCTCAGATGCAATAATATTGACGCACTCTGTTACTGACTGCAAATCACAGTAACAAGCGTTGTCATATTCGTGGAGATATTTGAAATCTTGTTTCGGAATATTTTAATTCCAAATATATAGGCTTTTGTAAAATGTCTCTTCGCAGAAGAAAAAAAAAAAAGATACCTATATTTATAAGTGTATAACCGCCCGCAAATTGATACGCGTGTGCGATTACATGCTTGTGCCTACTTTTATACTACGTTATATATATGTGTTCCCGATGAAATATTAAACTGAAGCATTACTAAATTGTTTGTTTTTTTGTTGATTATCTTTAATAAATTTAACCAGGAAAAGATCTACAATGATTCAGATGGTCGGTTTGCTACTTCCATAACACGAAAATCTGACGTCAATGTCAAACCTTTACATTGTATTTACATATACATACATACATATATATATATATATATATATATATATATATATATATATATATATATATATATATATATATATATATATATAAAGTGTAGTATATTGCCACTTAAGTGTGGCTGACCCCTAGGGGTGGATGTTACTGTTGCTTTTAGCCCCAGGAGGACATCCTGGGGCTAAAAGCAACAGTAACATCCACCCCTAGGGGTCAGCCACACTTAAGTGGCAATATACTACACTTTATCGTGCAGTTACTGTTAATACTTCATTTAGAGAATTAACATTGCTTATATATATATATATATGCGTTTGTGTTTGTGCGCGCGCGCGTTAGTGTGTAATTTCTGAGGAAACGAAAAAGCGATAATGCATATCTATATCTCATATATTTTACTACATGAAATTTTCTCATCTCACGTAATTTTACATGTTTCTGTTTGTTGAATATTAAATATAAGCATACGAACGCATACTAGATATTTTGGCAGTAAAATAAGGTCGACTGCGCAAGAAAATAAATCCATTATCAGATGGCTAAATGACATGTAAAACGGAGTCCCCATTATTTATCAGCAGTCACTGTGTGCGCAAGTTTCTAACACGATCGTAAACAAAAGCACATCAATGTCCTTAAGATTGTTTAGTTTATATTAGTCTCTGGAGATGGAGACAAGTATTGAGGTGCCACGGTATTAATGTTATAAATGCCAGAATTGAAGCACAGGTAACAAGATTTTTACACTAGATTTACTTGATATGGAAGGCAACGAGAAAATTCTGGTATGTAAACGTGATCTGTACATTCGATAATTCGTAACAAAAAAATATGATTGCATACAGATATGGATATAATGCGATATAATATTAGCGAACACGCTAAGCAGTGAGCTGGCAGAATCGCTAACACGCCGAACGAAATGGTTAGCGGTATTTCGTCTGTCTTTACGTTCTAGGCCAACATTGTGTTTAATCTGTTCGGGGTCGATGAAATAAGTACCAGCTACGCATTGGGGTCGGTGCAGTCGACTTGGCTCCATCCCCCCAAATTTTCAAAGCATATATACACACGCACATGCATATGAGGAAGAAGAACCACCACGTATGCATCTATGTATATGTAAATGTGTCTGTGCGTACGTGCGTATTGCTGTGTGCATGTTTTACGTATGGCCATTGAAAATGCAAAGAGATTAAAACGCCAGTAATTAGATCGTACGTACGTATGGTGTTGCGTATTGTATCATTTCTGATATGTACGTAAGTTATTTCACGTACACACACACGTAAACGCACACAGATGAAGAATGAGGGCAATACATGCGAGTGTATGTGTGTATTGGAGTGGGCGGGGGTCGAACAAACGTCTATTTATCGAAGAGTATGTATCTATATTTGCATTCATGATACACTCTAGGGTGGCCTCTAGCTCAGTAGCAGTGTCGACAAATTATTTACATTAAAAATTAGAATATAAAGGAATGCAATCATATATTATTAATACATCACAGTCCTACTAACATACGCTTGTATTCAACTGAAAAGGGAAACCGTACAAATGTATTATTACGAATATGTTATTTATATTTGCATATATATATGTGTTGAAACGAAATCTCTGAACCATATTGCCTTCAATAATATTTGTAAATGTTTCTTTGAAACTGGTAGGTGTTTTTTTATCTTTTATATTTCCTTAATTTATTTAAATTATTTAATTTGTTTTTTTATCTTTTCAATAGACTTTATCATTTTTTTAATAAGAAAAAAATTGGCCGTCTAAAACCAGTGATTTAATAGAAGCCTAATATCATTTCTATAAAGACGTATTCTTTTATATTGTGATTTTCATCGAAGTGAAGGAAAATTAATAGCTTTAAAGAATTCTCGACTTTTTCTTAATCTTGAGTACGTGATGATACTGTACAAGTGTCCACTGCTTTCTTTTATTTTTTTCCATACATCTCTATTTATTATAAAGTTACTCAGAGAAAAGTAGCATACACTTCCGTGACGTGCAATGTGTGGTATACATACATGTATATATATATATATATATATATATATATATATATATATATATATATATATATATATATATATATATATATTTATATATATATATATATATATATATATATATATATATATATATATATATATATATTTACATGCATACAAATGATTACATATACATATCCACAAGTGTATAAATGTCTAAACCTATTAACGTACATATATGTATGTCAGTGTATATATATATATATATATATATATATATATATATATATATATATATACACACAGATAGATAGATAGCTATGCATCTATATATATATATCTATATAAACCCACGTGCACAGAAACGCCCGCACACACATATACACACATACATATATACATGTATAAGCATTATCTGTATATTATGTTTTTTGTGCTTCGAGAAAACATTTCCTATTATAAAAAAAAAATGTCACTCTGCAGAAATATATATATGTAACAAAATAACCACATATAAACATCCACACAGACACGGAATTCTGCGTATTGTATCAAAAAATTATATGCTATGTTTTCAACAATTTCTCCGTATTTTATTTAAACTATAATCACGTATATATGCGTGAGCATGAACATATAAGCTATGTCCCTGAAAAGGGAAACAAACAAAAAAAAAACGAATTTAAGAAATTTTACAATGATTTTATCGTAAGTGGACAGCCAGAAATAATTTCATCAGATATTCCTAATTCACATCGAAAATAAGATAAAATTTAGACGTAGGTGAGAGGATACTTTTTCTTATCGTCTTATTTTCATCCCGCCGCACACAACCCTACTCAGACATATCTATACACATATGCAGGCTATTCGTCCTTATTATGTGCATTGTATTTTTTTCCAGCGTTGTCCTTTCGAATATATATATATATATATATATGACAGAATGAGATAACAAAGCCAAGGCTGTGCGGAGTTTTCAGGACGTTTGTGATGAAATAGTCTTAGAGCTGTTTCTGGAATATTATGGATATCCCTTCATCAGAGATGGTCTGAGAAAACATTTGAGTTCGAAATATTATGGAAAAGGATGAGATAGGGAATATAGAGGGAAGTGAGTAGAAATAAGATATATAAAGATATTGCAGTTGCAGTTCCATAAGAAATAAGATATATAAAGATATTGTAGTTTTAGTGTATAGAAGTCGTAAAAACGTTTCCTATACATGGTATGTAAGTTCCAATAGCAACTCATGTTTAGTCATTTCAAAATATAGAGCCGTGGAATTCGTGTTGCTCGTTCGAAAGGGTTTTGTGGTGTCAGCACAAAACACACCATGTACAGGAAAGGTTTTTGTACTACTTCTATACACCATCTTCGTCGTATAATAGAACTGTAACTACACTATCTTATATTCTTGTTTTTACTTTCATTCTCTTATTTCCTTGTACATTCCCTCTCTCCTCCTTTTCCATAATAATCCGAACTCAAATATTTTCTGACACCGACTCTGATGAAGGGATATCCATAATATCCCAGAAACAGCTCTAAGAGTATTTCATTATAAATGTCCTGAAACCTGCTCACAGCCTTGGGTTTGTTATCTCATTCTAATATACATATATACGCACGCTAATAAAAGACCTACATTAAACTCCTCACTCATATCATTATCGGACCAAGAGTTTAAATATAGTCTGTCCATAGCACTTAACGTTACTTGCCACTCTTTGGGTCTTCTAGATACCAATAACGCCTATATATATATATATATATATATATATATATATATATGTATATATATATATGTATATATATATTCCTACAGACACAGACACAGGCACATATATCAGCGTTATATCTAAGGAATAGAGATGCACTCCTTATATGTTTTCAGCTCAGTCCTCAATCGCATCTGGTCTATTTTCGTCTCTTTCACTCGCGCTTTCAGATTTTTCATCAACCATAACTAAGGATCTATATAGTGAAACCTGTTCCGTTAGTCAACCTCTTGCGACTTTTCACACCTGGATTATGTTAACGATTGTCTGTATCTTCCACGCTTTTCTTGGATACGATCTTTCGCTCTACGCGCCGCCCAACTGATACGTTTCATTCGCGTGTCACTCGTCAATTCAATCGCTCGCAGCATATTACTCTTAACTGATATAGCATTTATATTTCCTTACTACAATTTGTCCTTTGTTCATATTTTATATTAATTTACGTTTTTCTTTCATTATATTTCTCCCGAAGACCTGTCATAAACTTATGAATTTACATGTAATCATTGACTTTTAATTGTTATATATGTTATAATCTTCTATACTAGATTTTCAATTCTATGTTTTGAACATATATCCATAAGTTTCCTCACAGACAATTTCCCAGTCTATATATATCTTTACCTAACCTCTAACCTCGAGATTAACACATATCACAACACTAAATATATATATATCACAACGCTATATATATATATATATATATATATATATATATACACACACACACACATATATATATATATATATATATATATATATATATATATATATATATATATATATATATACATTATAGGAACGAGTAAGTATTTTGAAAAGCTAATCTACAAGTCTATTAGATCATTTATCTGATTCACCTCCAGTACTGTACTATTTTCTCTGGTCATAGCCCTTAGTTATTTTTAACACTTAGCTTATTAATTTCCTAGTCACAATACGAAGCTCCATCATTATAACTATGTGTAATGTCTTCTTTTTTTTTCTATTTACGTCAACGTAAATAGCTCCCCTTTAGTTTTTATTATCAAAGATGTTTTATTTTTTGAATTGGAAGTCTCATTGAATGCAATTATCATATATTCACCCTCAGCCATATGTCACACAGCTTATTATTAAACCAGTCTCACCGTTATACCTATCACCAAGTTGCTTTTAAAATTTCCGAGACTGTGGAACATTAATTCTTCTATCAGCACTTGGGCACTTACAGCAATCTTTGATTGTCACGTTATATACATCTCTTACACGCGCGCGCACATACACACATAAAGAGGGAGAGAGTGAGAGTGGGGATATACATAGTTATCTCTTCTCTTCATAGTAACCTTTATACAATATTCAATATTGCATTGACAGCATTTCAAACATTTATTCCTTCATCGCCAACAACCTTCCCTTTCTAAAAAGAGAGAGTCCAAAACTAAATTTTGGGTTGTATGTACTTTCTTCACCATTATGACTTTTCGACTCATAATTTATTTCAAATACCACTGAAATACGTATCTATTGTTGTATCTGTCCTTTTTTAACAACCGAAAAATTCTTATCCAAATGAAATTATTAACATCCTCACACGAAAGCTAAAATAATTACCAAGGAATTTTAATAATAAATGCTTGCATATTGATCGTTCTTTACCCTATTATTCTTCAAATATTTGATTATAATTTTACAAGAGTTAATATTAATAATTTCAAGGCAGCCAGGGTTGCAGTGTGGGGAGTTAGGTGACATTATTTTATAAGCTGCCGATAAATAACCGCGCTTGCGCGGTGGATTTCAAAAGATATAATATATAAAAACGAGGCATATACTATATTGCCTCGTATCTATATGTCAGTCTTGGCGTACCTGCTGATGAAAACTCCACGAAAGATATTATTTTATTTCCTAATTTAGAGCTGGAATCCATGGTCCAGGAGATAGAAGATCAATGTTTTTATTTTTCATTCGCTTCGAAATTTAACCTTAATCATGGTTTTGATTTGGCTACTCCTTCTAGTGTGCTAGGTGTCCTATGATGGTCACCTATTATGTGTTTAAATGTACACTGTATTTATATGAATAATATATAGTCTGTTGACTAGTTTTCTACATGCTAGACCAATGGTAGTAAAAATTTCTAAAAAAAAGTCTTACCCTCCCTGATGTTTATTAATTATATATATATATATGGCCAAAATGTCTCTCCACACCAGACATTGACGTGAAACTAGAATGTTTCATGTCTATTGTGCAAGCCATAAGCCAGAAATATGTCCCAGAGCACAAGGCCAAAACAAATAGGAACAAGATTCCAAAGGAGAGGAAGATCTTCATAAGACGACGGACAAAAGTTGCAAATCGACTCAACCAGCATCCCGAGAATGGCCAAAGGTCCCGCCTAAAAACGACACTGATGGAGATCGAAAAAAGGCTGCAACAATCCTATGTGAAGGAGAGAGCAAACAAAGAAGCCTGGGTTATAAAATCATTAAGTCAAACCCAAAGGCCTTATTTCATTACGCAAAAGAAACAGCCTCAGTACGCTGCAAGATTGGACCCCTCTTCGAAAAGGATGGCTCCCTCATAGACAGTCCAACTAGGATCAGTGAGGTACTGAATGAGCAATTCGAAAGTGTCTTCACCACTCCATTGCAGCACAGACAAGTGAACAAACCAGTGGACTTCTTTGCTACCTCCCCTATAACCAGTGAGGCAGTTACGATGGAATACATCAACATTAGCGAAGAAGATGTACTACTAGCGATACATGAAGTGGACACAAACTCAACTGCTGGCCCTGATGGTTTCCCAGCAATCCTCCTTAAATCGTGTAAGCATGCCCTGGCAAAACCCCTCCAGATCCTCTTCCAGAGCTTTCTCGCAAACGGCAGACTGTCAAGCAAGCTGAAGGAGGGAATAATATGCCCAATCCATAAAGGGGGAAGCAGAGCAGATGCCGAAAACTAAATGCCTATCTCTCTGACTTCACACATCAGCAAAGTCATGGAAAGGATAATCAGAGGAAAACTAATCGCATTCCTTGAAGAAAATAAATTGCTGAGTGATACCCAACATGGCTTTCGACCAGGTAGGAGCTGCCTGACCCAGCTCTTACAACATTACGACTGGGTGTTGAGGCAGTTACTCAACAACTCAAATGTGGACGTAATATACCTTGATTTTGCAAAAGCTTTTGACAAATTGGCATAGCTGGAAAACTTGGAGAGTGGTTACATGACTCTCTGAAAAATAGAAGTCAGGCAGTAGTGGCTAATGGCGCCATCTCTATGAAAACACAAATAATGAGCGGTGTTCCACAGGGCACTGTCCTGGGACCATTGCTTTTTATATTCGCTCTCTCAGATATGCCTTCAAGTGCCCGGATAGCCACTCTTGCAAGCTACGCAGACGATACAAAAGTCTCGCAGAAAATACAGAACTCCAGTGATGTTGCACACCTGCAGCAGGAATTGGACTCAGTTTACAGATGGGCTGAGGACAATAATATGCAGTTTAATACTGAAAAATTCCAAGCTCTGCGCTACCAACGTCCAAAACTGAATATGAAACTTACAGAGTACACTGGTCCACAGGGAATTTCAATCCCAGAGCCTAAATCAGTGAGAGACCTGGGTATCGACATGAGTGATGATACCTCTTTCCAAGTGCACATTACCAGAATGGCAACAAAGTGCAGACGATTGGCTGGATAGATCCTGAGAACATTCAGAACCAGAGATAAGAAAACCATGGTGATCCTCTGGAGGACATTCGTCCTCAGCCGCCTGGATTACTGCTCACAGATGTGGTCACCCACCAGTTTCAAATTAACAGCAGACCTTGAAGCAATCCAGAGGAGATTCACAAAGAAGATTGTCTCTTTGCAACTGCTCAGCTACTGGGAAAGGCTGAAACAGCTAAGACTCTACTCCCTGGAGAGAAGGCGGGAGAGGTATGCGGCAATATACATCTGGAAGATCCTGGAAGGAATTGTGCCAAATTTTGGCATTGAAAGCTACACCAATGCCAGTACGGGACGACACTGCATAGTGCCAAAGATCCCAGCAATGCCATCGCGCTTCAGGACCAGTTACTGCAACAGCTTGGGATTCAAGGGCCCACAGCTTTTTAATATTCTCCCAAAGAGCCTGAGGAATCTGCACAAAGTAGATGTAGGAGTTTTTAAATCAAAGTTGGACCTCTTCCTATCGAGAGTCCCAGATGAACCTACCTTGCGGCAGGAGGTGCAAATGAGAGTTGCTAAATCAAACTCCATTCTTCACCAAGTGCCGCATATTGTAAGAGGCTCTCTGTAATAACAGTGTAGCAACATGGTGGTGCATCAGCATGGCCGCAGCTCTAAGCTGAAACTTAAAAAAATATATATATATATATATATATATATATATATATATATATATATATGACAGGAAGGACAACAAAAGAAAGAAATAGACCTCGATATTATGCAAATAGAGGAATTTATCTGTAAAAATTTGTGACACTAATTCAGTAGCCATGATCAAACTCCAAGTTTCGGATGCCGGGGTGGGAGCCCTCGCCAACATCTCTTCAGTTATCCAGATAATATATATATATAATATGCATCCATAAGATCCTATGTATGTGTACATATGCTTCTATTTACGTGTGTATATGAAAATATTTGCATCGGTGAAATATAAGAAAAAACTTGCATAGTCTCAATACGTGTTACACAATAAAACTAACAGAAAAGTTGCATTTAAGGAAGAATGAGTCATCATAGATCAGGTTATGATGAACATCATGTCTTACAGATAAATAACTGCTGGATAAAAAACCCCGGACATATTCACAGCCATTTCAAAGAGGGTGATAAATCTAATAGAATAACAACAGTGTCATTTATCGGTACAGATGCCATATATTTCAAGACTTTAGGAGTTATCTGTAGTGTGTGTAGGTATATCTGATAGTTCGCGTATTAAAGATGTCAGAAGACGACGACAGAAACACAAAGACAATACTTAGCACAACAGATTTAAAGATAATAAACAATAACTGTTAATAATATCTACTCAACCGGACAAAGAACACGTGTGTGTATGTAGATGTATTATATATGTATATATATATGTATATATATATATATATATATATATATATATATATATATATATATATATATATATATATATATATATATATATATATATATATATATATATATATATATATATATATATATATATATATATATATACATATACATATATATGTATATGTATATATATGTATATGTATATGTGTGTATATATATGTATATGTATATATGTCTGTGTATATATGTATATATATATATATATATATATATATATATATATATGCATGTATATATCTATGTATATATATATATATATATATATATATATATATATATATATATATATATATATATATATGCATATATATACATACATATAAATCTCCCATCCCACATTCATGACACTAACCACGCGCTTCGTCTATTCAACTCTTTCTCTTTCCCTCCCGGCCCTTCTAAGCTTCTCTTCACTCTAGACAGTCAGAGACTCTATACGGTGATCCCCCACGACGAGGGGCTGCGTGCCCTGAAGTTTTTCCTGGACCAACGCCCCAACCTACAACCCGACACCTCCACACTCATTCGTCTGGCCGAACTTGTCCTATCTCTCAACTGCTTCTCGTTCGTGGGAGATATCTACCAGCAAGCTCGGGAGTGGCCATGGGGACGAGAATGGGCACCAGCTACGCGAACCTCTTCGTTGGTTATGTTGAGGCCCAAATATTATCCAGTTTCACTGGTCCTACTCACGAACTATACGGTCGGTATATCGACGACTGTATCGGTGCCACCTCACTCTCCCGCGAACATCTTGACTCGTTCCTCTCTTTCGTTCAATCTGTCCATCCTGCCCTCCACTTCTCCTGTACTATCTCTGACACCTCTGTCCCCTTTCTCGACATTTCGGTCAGCATCCTCCACTCCGCCCTTAGCACCTCCATCCACTACAAACACACAGACTCACACTCCTATCTCAACTTCTCCTCCTCCCACCCTAGACACACAAAACTTTCCATCCCCTATTCCCAATTCCTACGTCTACGCAGACTTTGTAGCGACAGCCGTGACTTTGAGACTCAGTCTCAACTCATGGCTCGCCACTTTAGCCTGCGTGGATATCCACCCACCACCATCCACACCGCCCTTGCCAGAGCACGTTCTGTGGACCGTGCATCTGCTCTCTACCCCCGAACCCGCCCTGCAGTTTCCCGCCTCCCTTTTCCCCTCACCTACCATCCCACCACCTTACCCCTCCAACGCTCCATTCTCCGAGCTTTTCGGCGCCTCCAGTCCGACCCCTCCACCTCCCACATCTTCCCTAATCGACCCTTCCCCTCCTTCAAACGAGCCCACAACCTACGGGACCTCTTGGTCCACAGCTTCTTCCCCAACCCAACCTCCCAACCTGGCTCGTTCCCTTGCTCCCACCCACGCTGCCGCACCTGCCCTTACCTCTCCAACACCACCCTCCTCACCAGCACCCATCACCGACCCTTTCGCATCACCGACTCCTTCACCTGCACTTCTACCAACATCATCTATTGTATCTCGTGCTCTCTCTGCCATTCTCCGCCTGGCCGACCGATTCGCGGAACACCTCCGAGACATCAACGTTGGCAATGACACCCCGGTGTCACGCCACTTCCGTTCTGCCGGCCACTCCTTGCAGCAACACCTGTCCGTGTTTGGATTGTCCATGCACAGGGGCCATCCGGACTCCCGTTTGCGCCGTGAACAGGATTTATCTTCTCTCTTCGCTCCTTTGCGCCACATGGGCTCAACTCCCCTCCCCTCTTCATCTAACCCCCTCCTCATGCCTCTCTCCCCCACCCTCCCTCCTACCACCCTACTCTTTCTCTCCTCTCTCTTACTCTCTCACCCTTACTCTCTCACTCTCATTCTCTTCTCTCTTTCCCTCTCTCTCACTCTCTCTCACTCTTACTCTCTACACTCTTACTCTCTTACTCTCTCACCCTTACTCTCTCACTCTCTTCTCTCTTTCCCTCTCTCTCACTCTCTTCTCTCTCACTCTCTTCTCTCTCACTCTCTTCTCTCTCACTCTCTTCTCTCTCACTCTCTTCTCTCTCACTCTCTTCTCTCTCACTCACTTCTCTTCCTCTCTTTCTCCCCCCATACCCCCTCTCTCACATCCACCTTCCCTCTCTTATACCCACACTCTCTCCTCTTATACCTACACTCTCTCCTCTGTTATACCCACACTCTATCCTCTCTTCCTCTCTTTCTCTCCCCTCCCATACCCACCCTACCCCTCTCTTACATCCACCTTCCCCTTCCCCCTTCATCGTCAACACCCCCTCAGAAGCTCATCCCACCACACCCCAACACACTCCTACTCTACCTTCCCACTCCACCCCATCCAATTCCTTACAACCACCACCCACCCCTACCCACATACCCCACCCCTACCTCTACCCCACCCTCATCCTAACCCACACTCCACCCATGCCTTCCCCACCTCCCAACACCCTCACATCACATCACACCAATACCCTTGCATCACGCCACGCACACACTACAACTGACCAACTCCTTTCTCCCCTCCCCATTTTCACACTACATACGTCAAGATCACCAGCATTCTATCTCCCACACACAGCCCCTCGTTCTTCGATCACCGTTTGTTATCTCCCCCTTTTCTTAGCTCTCCTGAAAAAAGAATTTCTAACTTCCGGTCAGCCATTATTAGCCATTATTATGATTGACCGTTGACTGAACACTATTCAATTTTTTTCTCCGTGTTTTCTCGTTGTCTCCGTATTCTTTCTGTTGAAGAGCGTAGCTCGAAACTTCAAAGATTTTCCGTATTCCTGGGCGTCATACTAATACATCCTTTTGTTATTTACACCACCTGTCCTCGTCTGTTGTTGTTTATTCGTACATTCTCCCATATGTATATATATATATATATATATATATATATATATATATATATATATATATATATATATATATATATATATATATATATATATATATATATATATATATATATTTATACATACATATATATACATACATATATATATACATATATGTATATACATATGAATATATATAAATATATATATATATATATACATATATATGGCATATGTATAAATACATACACATATATATGTATATATATACATACATATATATATATATATATATATATATATATATATATATATATATATAGATAGATAGATAGATAGATAGATCGATAGATAGATACACATATATACATATATGCACATACACACACGCGTTCTTTGTCCGGTTGAGTAGATATCAAGTGTAGTGATCTGACACTACAGAACATCCCAGCTACAGGCCTCCAGATAAATTTACACCGGATAAAATTTAACAAAACACTAGTATTCACAGTTTGGATGTATAGCAGGTAAATCTCTTATCGGGAGAATAACATGAAAATAAAGCTAACATTTTTTTAGGTAAATATTTGCTATGATTGAAAAGGTACGAAGGATGATAATCTGATGACATGTATAATACATATACAGACATTAGATAGCACGTCCGATAATATTATAGGTGATATACAAATATCAATGAAACTCACTCGCTCATACATTTTCCTGTCTCAAACGAATCGAACACAGGACTATTTTTGATAACGTGTGCTTATATTATCGGGCTCTTTCAGAAGACCACTAAGCAATAGGGACGTAAACAAACCAGCAAATAGAAAGTGGAACACACGCGCATACCCATATATATATGACAAGCTTCTTTCAGTATTATTCAACAAATCTACTTAAAAGGCTGCAGTCGTCTCGGACATGTAATAAAAGACACTTCCAGGACTGATATCGGACTTCTCTCTTCGCTCCTTTGCGCCACATGGGCTTAACTCCCCTGCCCTCTTCATCTAACCCCCTCCTGTAGCTGGGATGTTCTGTAGTCAGATCACTACACTTGATATCTACTCAACCGGACAAAGAACGCGTGTGTGTATGTGCATATATGTATATATGTGTATCGATCGATCTATCTATCTATCTATCTATCTATATCTCTCTCTCTCTCTCTCTCTCTCTCTATATATATATATATATATATATATATATATATATATATATATATATATATATATATATATATATATATATATATATATGTATATACATATATATATATATGTATGTATTTATATATATGTCATATATATGTATATATATATATATATAGCCTGAACAGGATAAACTACTTTTATTTTGTAGAAAAAAAGTGTAGGCGGGTAGCTTATCCTGTTCAGGCTATATTATTAGCATTATGCTGCATTTGAGAATTTAAAATCTCTTCTGTAACTTTCTAATACATCCCGACACTTCTAAAAGCACACTTCGTTTATTTGTTTACGTTCATCGCAGTTTGAATTTAATATGTATATATATATATATATCTGTGACTGTGTATATATATAGATATGTAGATATATTTATATGGGTGTATGTGTGTGCATGTATATATATATATATATATATATATATATATATATATATATATATATGTGTGTGTGTGTGTGTGTGTGTGTGTGTGTGTGTGTGTATATACACCTTTTACTTGCTTCAGATATTAGAGAGAAGCCATCATGGGGCACCACCTTGAATAATTTTTAGTCGAATATATCAACCCCAGTAATTATTTTTCATAAGCCGAACGGATAAGTTAAGGGGACGTCAACACACCAGCATCGGATGTCAAGCAGTGAAGGGGAGACAAACAAAGACCCAAAGACACACACACATAGATATACTTGTATATTCGACGGGATTCTTTCGGTTTTCGCTTACCAAATCTAGTCACAAGGATTTAGACTGCCCGAGGCTGTAGCATAATACACTTGCGCAAGGTGCTACGCAGTGGGACTGAACCCGGAACCATGGTTTTGGGAAGCAAGCTCCTGCCGTTGTTGATGTATGAAATAAGGAAAATATTAATACGAGCAATGATTCATTATATTTAAAATTTAGAGTATAGGATATAATTAACTTTAGATCCAGCAAATCAACGGTATTTAGAAATATATCAGATGAAAGAAATATCTGTATAAGATAGGTCAATATCCTACACAGATATGTCTTTGAATACCAACGGGTTGCAAAGCAGGCTTCGATGTGAATAATGATATCTGGATTTACCGTATTTGGCAGCCTATAAGGGGTTCAATTTAACAGAAGTGTGCCTGTAAATATCGTCCAAGGTCCTAAATGCAAAATTGCTTTAAACAATAAATGCATTAATGTTCTAAAATATTTTCTTCCCGACTGTTCTGCTGAAATTGAAGCCCGTCTAATAGTGGATTTCAAGTGGAATCCATATATCCCACGAGGGTCTATAAAAGGATTTTTAGGATCCCCATAACTTAATTGTAAATTGGTGATCCGAATAGTTTTTTTAAGGACACTTCAAAATATGTTGCCTTACATATATATATTGCTATGTATTGCAAGAAACTACCAGTTATCTTTCTCTAACATTTTACATAGTCCAACCAACACAATTTCAGGCATGGAAAGCAAAATAGGAATTTTAAAACAAGGTTCTATAAGACTAGTTTTTAAACATCGAACGGCAATGGGGTCCACCAAAATAAAATAATAATCACAGGAGTCCATAGGTATCCTGTGTCTAACAGGTGCATTTATCGTTTATGAAATCAAATACGGTATGCGAAATAATTCCTTCACATTATCTGCAGATAGCCTCAAGGAATAATTTCTTACTGATCTTGAAATTATTCATTCAGCAGATTCTACACAGAACATTCCGTCATGTCATATCTTCACAGGAAATGTAACTATATATAGAAATTTTAGTAATTAAATTACATTAAATTTACTACATTGCATTAAACTAATAAATATTTGTTTAACACTTTCCGGATAAAAACAGAAATGTATGGTGATTACAGAGTTTTAATAAACTAATTATGATCTTTCTATATTTCGAATATAAAAGATCGACCAACAGCGATATATTTGGTGTATATATACGAGAATATCTCAAACTCAACTGCTGAAGAAATGAATACAAATCCAATTTTGTCAGTTCTAGTTAACAAAATCATAATTTTTGAAAGAATAATTTACTAGTTATTATAAATACAACTTGTATATTTAGCACGATTAAGCATTATTATTATTATTATTATTATTATTATTATTATTATTATTATTATTATTATTATTATTATTATTATTATTATTATTATTATTTTTATTATTATTATTATTATTATTATTATTATTATTATTATTATTATTATTATTATTATCATTATTATTATATACACTATAATACATATCGGGAGAATTGAAATAAGTTGCGACAATATTTCATTTACAATTGTATGCGTAACTCCTGTTATATAGGATTATTAAATTTCTAGATTTTACAAAGATGGAGAACTGAAATGTGCTAGGATAAGCAACTTGTATAATCGCACAGAAGCTATACACAGATACACAGAGACACACACACAAGACACACACACACACACACACACACACACACACACACACATATATATGTATATATATACATACATATATATATATATATATATATATATATATATATATATATATATATATATATATATATATATATATATATATATATATATATATATATATGTATATATATATATATATATATATATATATATATATATATATATATATATATACACATTCATGGGAACATATATCATATACATTCATATACATATGTATGTTATATATATATATTATATAAATGTACACGGGCGCACACAAACACACTCACACACATTCACACACACACACATACACACATATATATATATGTATGTATGTATGTATGTATGTATGTATGTATATATATATATATATATGTATATATACATATATTAGATATATATTATATAAATGCACACACACGCACACAAACACACACATATTCATATATATATACACACACATACATATATATATATATATATATATATATATATATATATATATATATATATATATATATACATATTTATATAAACACACACTTATATATATACATGTGTACATACATTTAAATAGGAGTGTATATGTGTGTGTATAAAATACATATATATATATATATATATATAACCAGAATAAACTACGTGTATGAATAAATATATCCTAATCATAGAGATTCTGCTGACCAAGAAAGACTAGACAGAGAGAATGGCAGAAGATTCGTGTAGATTTTAATTTACTTACTATTTACATATTCACAACATAGATGTAAACCATTTAAAAGCACTGCATTGAATCAAAATTCAATAGTTTGTGCCTGAATTAAGAATAGATTATAAATTTGTTCGTGACTGAATTCGTTAAATAATTCATCAGATTTGTACACACACGCACACACACCCTCCCCCACACACAAATAGATACACATATATATGTATGTATGAATATCTTTATACATATCTACAGATATATGCAAACATAAATTCTTATATATATATACTTATATATGTACGGTTATACGCACATTATATATATATGTTTATATATATGTAAACGGACACACAGACACACACGCATGTATATATATATATATATATATATATATATATATATATATATATATATATATATATATGAATAGATATACATATTTACGTACATATATGTGTGTATAAATACGTTTACAAGCAGGTTATAATTTATATGGAGATCGACAGTCAGATAATATGTGTGTAAGTGTGTGCCCTTCTATATTTCTATCCAACGTGTATGCACAAACAGACACGCATACAGTCTTGTACATACATACTAACATACATTCATAGATAAATACATACATACGTACGTACATACATATATGCATACATACATAGTAATGTATATAAGTGTGTTTGTGTGTGTTTAATACATGATTGACTTCTGTAAGACCCAGATATGTACACACACATATATGCGCTTATATATATATATATATATATATATATATATATATATATATATATATATATATCGAAATGCAACCTTGTACACACTGATCTAAATATATATAGATATAAATAAATAAATAAATAAATAAATATATATATATATATATATATATATATATATATATATATATATATATATATATATATATATATATATATATATATATATATATATATATATATATATATATATATATATATATATATATATATATATATATACATATATAAGGGTATATATATAGAGAGAGTGAGAGAGAGTGAGAGAGAGATAGAGTAAGTGAGTTAGCGAGTGAGAGAGTAAAATATAGAGAAAAACAAAGATGACATATGAATCTCTCATAGAATACGTGTTAATGGAGTAATTCTCATAATGTGGAGAGGGGAGTTTTCAGAATAAGTCACAATAGGTATATTCGAGATAGAAAGGTGAGAACGTAAGATAGCGTCAGCTATAGAGAAAAAACGGCCGAATATGTGTAGGAAGCGGGAAAATCGAGGGGGAATTTTGAGCAAAGCATTGAGAAGCTAGTAGAAATTGACCTAGCGTCTCTTTGCGTTCGATATTGTCAGGCAGAGAGAAGAGAGAGACAGAGTAGACTGGGGGGAAATGCCGCGTAAATATACATATATACATATATATATATATATGTATATATATATATATATATATATATATATATATATATATATATATATATATATATATATATATATATATATATATATATATATATATATATATATATATATATATATATATATATATATACATACATATAATACACATAGAATAAATATTTTCTGCTTTACATTATACAGTTATATGTAAACAAGTGTCTACATTTTCATAAATGTATATATACATACAAAAATATATGAAAATGTAGGCAATCATTACATATAACTGTATAAAGTAAAAGTAAAGTATATATGCATATAAACACATGTATAAAGGCATCCAGAGTTTGTATTTATATGAACAATTGTGTAGATCTGTAGGTTGTTTAGTTTTCGAATGAAGTCCCTCTTGCATTAATAATACCTTATAATTTCTATATGATATTCAATAAGTTCGGTAAATATTAATGGTGACTGAATTATCAAAATTTTACTCATAATATATCGTCACTTCATGCAAACACATAAAGTCCTTGATACACGCATATATGTGTATATATAGTTACATACATACATATATAGGTGGAGACAGCCGACTACTGATGAAGTGTCAATCTTTATGTTACTTTTCTGTTTTCCATTCGGTTCTATCGTTGTTTGCGTATTGAACTCTTGTTTTCGTATTTTATGTTGTTTACTACTTGGTGAGTACCTGTACTCATATATGCATACGTGTGTGTGTATATATATATATATATATATATATATATATATATATATATATATATATATATATATATATATATATATATATGTATATACATATATATATATATATATATATATATATATATATATATATATATATATATATATATATATATATATATATATATATATATATATATATATATATGAATATGCATGTGTATATATATATATATATATCGCAACTTTATATTTTCCGACGCTACTCTATCTCTTTCTCTTTCTCTTTCTCTTCCTCTATCATTTTCCCCCTCTCGTTCTTCCTCTCTTTATTACTACGTATCTCTCTTTACCCCTCTCGTTCTTCCTCTCTTCCTCTTTTCCTCTCGTTGCTCACCTATTCTTCTACTTCCGCCCTTTGTTTCTCGCTCTACCACTCTCTCGCTTTCCCTTACACCGGCATAGTCACATGGTGCCGGTCAATAATCCTTTTCTTCCTTGGCTATCGCCGAGCAAACCCGCGAACTTACTTCGTCCCCACTTTCAAGTTCGTGCCTCACAGCGTTCATACACACATAATTTTTCCCGTCTGGCCGTATAGCCTTGTCTGTTTGTTTTCCTGTCTTGTTTTTTGTCCGCCACTACATTCCTCCATGGCAAGGTTTAATTTGTGTATCCAAATTTAATTTGCGGTCCATGGGAAGAGCCGTTTTAACGATGCGTCCTACCCATCTCTTCGAAACGCCGGTGTTAAAACGGGGGTAGCTGATGAAGGAGAGTGTTCTCTGCGTGGCTTGTGTGTTTTCTTGTCTACGTTTTGGTTGCAATGTCCTGTACCCAGATATGCACCTATACATACAGGTGGATGTCGGTATGCACATACCTGCACGTATATATGCATATACTCATTTACTATTTGTTTATATATATATATATATATATATATATATATATATATATAAGACACCTCTACAGAACCACTCACACGAAAAACACTATAAGTCACAGACACACCAACTAATGACATACTCTCCTCTTCTCATACCTATATCTGTATTCTGATATATTTATATACATTTTCATTACACTTCAACTCCCCCAATGTATCATGTATACATTAGATCCCGAAACTTCGTTATACATATATATATATATATATATATATATATATATATATATATATATATATATATATATATATATATATATATATATATATATATATATAATGGTATAAAGTATACTAATAGTACTACCGGGCGGGAGACAGACACACAAGTTCTTTAATTCTTCATGAGCTATCAATCAATGGGTAGCACCATAAACGATAAGACTCCATTCTCCCCATATTGGCCGTGCACGAAAAAAAATTGCAGTGAATTCGGGAATGAGAGCAAACTAAACAAAACAACAAAGGGTGGGATTTAAGACGGTGGACAAGGACGAACAGACGAAGAAGATAGAGCGTAAGACCAAGAGGTCAAAATTAGTCGCTAACGCTTAGTAGATATCCTTGAGGATAGAGATTGGAAGAGCACAACATTTGTGACTAGTCATCTACCATACCAGTGTGAGAAAAGGGGAAAGCTGACCGCGTGTCATGAGAGAGCAACTGGCAGATGAGAAAGACAGCAAAAGAGTGGGAGAAAGAGCGACAGAGAGAAAGAAACGGAAGAGGTGAAGTGAGAAAGTAGAGAAAGGAGAAAGGCTAGGAATACAAGAGGGAGAAACATAAATTATGAAAGTAGTGTGGCTAAAATAGCAGTGAGAGGGTGAGAGAAATAAAAAGGAAAGAAGGAAGGCAAAAAACAGAGAGGGAGAGACAGAGAGAGAGTCACATGGGTATATAAACAGAATTAATTGATACAAATTCGGTGTGTGTTGCGTTCCATTACTTAATTAAAAAGTGCATGGTAAAACAACAAACGCGTACCTATATATATATATATGTATATATATATATATATATATATATATATATATATATATATATATATATATATATATATATATATATATATATATATATATATATATATAAATATATATTCTATCTCCCCCTCTCATTCTTCCCTCTA
>NC_142933.1:101695957-101725957 GCF_046866305.1 Octopus bimaculoides
TATATATATGCGTGTGTGTGTTATTATAAGGATATAGTTTTCTCTTAAAAGCAATGTTAGGATCCAAATCCAAGTTTCCCGGTTTAATCGTATATATCGATGCAATTCCTAAGATACACGTTTTATTTGGTAGTTTATTGGGTTTGTTATTTTATAATAGGTACAAAATATTAAACAAGTCACGGAGACCAGGTATATATTAATAGATGTTTGTTTCTCTTCGAGATATATGGGCATATTTTCGGTAGAAAATGGAGAGTTTTAACTAATAACATCAATTTATAAACATATTGTCAATTTACATTTGCCTATAATTTCTTCCAAGTACAACACATTCATATTACAAATTTGTAAATCAAATTTGCCTTTTGAAAATTGCGACTTAAATATTTCGTAAGGGCGAAAAATTGACACAATTGGAATTATAGCTTAGTTGATTGAGTCGTCTCAACTGACTAAGCATCTCAACATTCGTGGATCCATGTGTGCGTGTTAATATTAAAAAAAAAAATTAACTGTTAGAAGCGTGTATGGTTTCTGTTTTAATGTTTTTATGTGCGTGTCTGTGTTAATATGCCTGAAAAACAAAGGAAACATTAAATTTGCATATATTATTTTCTATTAGGGTTAACAGTAAGTTGATCTATTAATTTCTTTTATGACTTATTAATTGTGAGAACATGAAAAGATAGTATAGTTTATATTAAATCATTTTCTAAATAAATTAGTCATAATTACTGGTGCTAAGGATCAATTTATATTCATTTAATTTTTATGAAACTGGGGTATAGTTTATAATTTCCTTTGAATATGACTTTCGCATTCCACGGCATCAAAATTAGTGTTCAAATTAATTTAGTCAAATCCGTGTACAGGTCTATTGCCAAGAAGTACACTAAAGATAATAAATATAACGAGATAATTAGCACTAATAATATTCAAATTGGATTCTCCGTCTCACAAAACGTTTTTCAAATTATTTCTTCAATTAATATTAAAAAAAATTGAGTAGCTTCTATAATAAGTGGGATAGGAAAAATACAGATACTTTACAAAGCAGCCGTGATGAATAAAATTATAGAATAAATACGATGAACTCTTCAGATATAGAAATGGAAATAACCAAAGAATTCTCTCATTTTAGCCATAAAATTATAAATTATAAATTATAAAAGCAGAATAAACCTAATACTATAGGTATGAATAATATTGGCAGTAATTTTATAATGGCAAATGTTAGTAAAACGTGTTGCAAATTCAAACATAACTGGCCGTTTAAAAAAAATTTCAACCAAAAATGAAAGAGAACAAATGTAATACATATATTGGTGTGAGGTAGAATCAGAGGAAATAAAATACGTACCATTTGAACACTAGAGCCAATGCAATCGACTTACCCCACTTACGCCACAAAATACTTGTCTTGAACCAAAATTTGAAACCAATATGTTAAGGTCGTTCCTCAACCAGTTTACTTTTAATAGTTTGAAACATAACTTTCCAACGTCCGCTACAGAAAAAAAAAACCCACTACAGAAATTATTCAGTGCCTTAAATCAAGTCTTAGAAACTACAAAGAAAAGACACATAAGATAAAAAAAAATTCGTGACTACTCGAGTTAAATTCGTTCATAGGAATTGAACATGAAACTTGCGTTCTATACAGCCAAACCACATTTCGCTTTTTGTAGTGGTTTATCCCTCTAAAGTGCTAGACAACTATAGAACAAAAGTAATGTAGTATGGTAAGCCGGTCGTGTCACGTTTAAAGCAAAAGCAATCAATAATTAACGCAGTAAAGCAGGTCGTAAATCATGAATTTAAGTATTTAACACCTAAAATGGCGATGGAATTTATCACATCAATGTCTGTTGTTGTTGCGTTAAAAGTCTCTATTAGCATTGATAATTATGGGTCTTCACGGGTTATACACAGATATACGCAGGCACATACAAACCTCACATACATCGGTTATATGTTCAGGAATACATACATATATATACACATGTACATACATGCCTACATATATAATGGTGAAAGCGCATGGCTTAGTGGTTAGAGCATTCGGCATACGATCGTAAGGTCGTGAGTTCAGTTTCCGGAGACGCGTTGTGTCCTTGAGCAAGACACTTTATTTTACGTTGCTCCAGTCTACTGAGCTGGCAAAAATGAGTAGTACCTGTATTCACAAATCGGAAACCGATATGTTTGTAAGCATGCATGTTTATGAGTTAGCGTACCGAAAGTTATAAATTCTTGTGTGAACATAACCATGTGTTTCCACGTTCACAACTGTCTATTAGATTACTTGATCTCATACCTCAACATTACCTCTCCTCCCTCTCTCTTTCTCTCTCTCTAAATACCTATAGATGAGTATATAGGCTCAAGCACGGCTATGTGGTAAGACGTTTGTTTACAACCTTATGCTTTAGGGTTCTTCCCCAAACACGCAATGCATATTTTTTTCTAATCCTTCAATCCAACTGTCCTCTACCCATCTCTTCTCTTTCCACATGACTGGTGTCCAGCCAGCCATGATCTTTCTCTGTTGGCTTGACTGCCGTTTGCCACGCCTCTTGTGTCCATATCCCATGTTCCTGCTTTTAGGCTTTCACTTCATACACGTCAGCACAATTTGATTCATTCTCATTCGAAAGACGACTGTTATTATTTGTTTTTGTTTGTATCCGTACCATGTTCTCGGTTTTTTTTTTTACTTGTTTGTCTTTTATCTTTGTTGCCGTACACATTCGCTAGCGTTCTTACAATGGGGTCTAACGCACTTAGCTTAGACTATTTGGGAGGCAACCCGATCGAACCATCTCAAGTGTAACTTCAGGAAATGGTCTTGAATGGGGAAAGAAAGCCACGATGACCCGTCTTTTGTTTGCCAGTCCTTTCCTTGTAATTGTTGTTTCTCTTGTCTGCTTTTGTATCGTCTATCTGGCCGAATGTTTTAATATCCTCTATCGCGTTTTTGTTCCATATATGTGTGTGTGTGTGTGTGTGTGTGTGTGTGTGTGTGTGTGTGTATGTATGTATGTATGTATGTATATCTTATATGTGTGAGTGAACATGCGTATTTAAGGATGCAAACAAGCATATACGTTAACATGTATGGATGTGTGCATTCTTGTTTGCGTGTCTATGTGAAAGTTTCGATCTGTATATATGTATCTGTTAGAGATTGCGTTTACTTCTATATATCTGATTGCTTTAAATTGAGTTTTTCATCACAACTTTAACATGCATGACATGTAGCATTCCAAATTGCTTTAACATTAGTGATTTCGTAAAACCGAAATGCAAATCCCATGGCATACCTTGTTTAACCACGCGTATGTGTTACAAATTTTACAATCAATTATTGCTTTGAAAATCCCATTGTTTCCGTATTACTATAACAGTGCATTATATAATGGATCCTTCTTTATTCTAGTCGTCTAAGTGGGGCGAAAGATAGATTTGGTTGCTATTACAAATATTCGAATGACTATGTAGAGTGACTTTCATTGTTTCATCTGATTCTGGTTACCTCTGTCGCAGGAAGCTTAATTATATTCAGCTGGTTTATTTGCGTAGTCGGTTTCAATTTCTGACGACAGACAATATGTACTTATACACACATAAATACACGCGCGCGCGCACACACACACACACACACATATATGCCATATGGTGAATGTTCATGCGTGAATGGATGTGTTTGTGTGTATACATTGTTCATGCATTCTATCTGCCTATCATTATTTCTGCATCGTTTGTACATTATTTGGATTGCAAACTCTTTCCTCCTTATTCTCACCATGAATACTAATGTTTTGTTTCATTCTTTCTTTCTTTCTTCCTTTCTGTCTTTCTTTCTGTCTTTCTTTCTTTCTTTCTTTCTTTCTTTCTTTCTTTCTTTCTTTCTTCCTTCCTTTCTTCCTTCCTTTCTTTCTTCCTTTCTTTTTTCTTTCTTTCTTTCTTTCTTTCTTCCTTCCTTCCTTCCTTTCTGTCTTTCTTTCTTTCTTTCTTTCTTTCTTTCTTTCTTTCTTTCTTTCTTTCTTCCTTTTTTTCCTTTCTTTTTGTCATCTGTATATTCACTGCTGTTCTTTTATTTGTATCATTGCAGTCATCCTGTTATTATTATTATTATTATTATTATTATTATTATTATTATTATTATTATTATTATTATTATTATTATGTTTTCTTTCGTTTCTGTCCTTTCCTTTTTCTGAATGACTTCATCCATTTGTTGTTGATCTGTAATTGGATTCTGCGTGTGTCAAACATTTGCCTTCTGGTTGTCTGTTTTAATGTAAAGCAGATCTCAAGCTGTCTTTGTGTGTATGTACGCGTATGTCTGTGTATCTGCTTCAATTTCTGAACGGGCTTAATTTTGCGTGTGTGTAAGTGTGTATGTCTAGTGTTGTCGTATTTGTTGATTCTTGTTAGTATTTATTTTTTATTCCTGCCTTGGCAAATAATTCCACGTCAGGATTCTTATTCATTTTCAAATGTGCTTTATTGAAACACTATTACAGTACAACGATTGCTATGGTGTTTATTAACTCTATCTTTTTAGTATTAAGGGCGAGCCATATATAACTAGACAATGTGTGCATATTGCTTTGCTGGTTATACCTGGATTAACTGTGATCGAATAAATCTATAATCAAAGCCATTCCAGCAACAAAAAATGCCATTAGTTTAAGGCGGCGAGCTGGCAGAAACGTTAAGACGCCGGGCGAAATGTTTAGCGGCATTTCGATTGTCTCTACATTCTGAGTTGAAATTCCGTCGAGGTCGACTTTGCTTTTAATCTTTCGTGGTCGATAAAGTAAATACTAGCTGCGCACTACGGTCTATCGTAATCGACTGGCCCCTTCCCCCAAAATTTCGGGCCTTGTGCATAGAGTAGAATAAGATTCTCTTTGTAAATGCTGGCGAGCTGGCAGAAACGTTAACACGCCGGGCGTAAAGCTTAGCGGTATTTCGCCTGTCTGTGCATTCTGAGTTCAAATTCCGCCGAGGTTGACTTTATCTTTCATCCTTTCGGGTTCGATATACTATGTTGTTTACTGGGGTCGATCTAATCGACTGGCCCCCTTCCAAAGATGTCGTGCCTTGTGCCTTGAGTAGAATGAAATGCCATTAATTTAAGATGGTGTTTAAAGCTACAATATTTTTTCGTATGGGACTCTATCTAACAGATTGAGTCCCCGTTCTTAGTTTCAACATACTCTTTTACTCTTTTACACTTTTACTTGTTTCAGTCATTTGGCTGCGGCCATGCTGGAGCACCATCTTTAGTCGACCCCAGGACTTATTCTTTGTAAGTCGTAACTTATTCCATCGGCCTCTATTTGCCGAACGGCTAAGTTACGGGGACGTAAACACACCAGCATCGGTTGTCAAGCGATGGTAGGGGGACAAATACAGACACACAAACACACACACACACGCACATACACGCACGCACACACACACACACACACACACACACACACACACACACACACACACACACACACACACACACACACACACATATATATATATATGTATATATCGCTGTCCTTAATATAGTTTCTATATTGAATATCACTGATAATTATAGCGCTTGATGATACTGCTAATTCTTTACCTCTGAGCTCCGTCCTTTTTAGCCCATATTCGTGAGTTATCACGAAAACTGCGTCCAAATATTTTCGAAAGAATACTTACGTTTAAAATTATAGCCTACTCAACTAGCGGTTTTGGAGATGTCATATTGGGTGCTTAGAATATATTATGCCCTCAATAATGACATGTTGGCATCCATATAGATCTGCAAGAAATACAACATAAATTTATAGCAAGTTCACTTCATCCTGAATAGAATTGAGTATATTAAAGGAATGACACTTGTAAAACTTTGCCATTAGAAGTATCAAAGTGTCAAAAACGATTAATTTGAATAACAATGACACACTAGTAGCTGTCTTAAATGTCTTTCGCAACAGTTTAATAGGAGAAACCTATCCTCATATAATCTCAATCAGCTTTCATTCTTCTCTCTTGAAAGGTATAATGTTTTGAGGTAGATACCGCTAATACAATCCAATTACTTTCCCATTACACCTATGGAACATTAGGAGAGTTTCGCACGTAATTAATCTCAGTATAAATATCTTGAGCAAAATTTTATAGCGGGACAGAAAACTCGCTTTTGATTGTGCTTTATGATAATAACAAGCATGCTTAATATCCAATTATGAATTTGCAGAATAGAACTTCACTGTATAAATACATGTAAACGTATGCATACTCATATATTTATCTCTAAATACGTCATATATATATATATATATATATATATATACACATAAATAAACATATGTATATATGGTTATATATACATATATATAGTTACAAATGTCGTCAGTATTTTATAAACTTTCGAGAGGTGGTAGAAGTCTGTTGTGGAAAAAGTGTTTCTGGAAGCATATCACAAAGAGCTATAAAGAGTATCATGTAAATATTGGGCTGAAAACTCCTTTCGGATACAAAAATCTGATGTGAGAAAATCTGTAATATCTTTAAGAGTTGTGGGTTTGTGTACCGCGGGCTGTCTTCGAATTTTTCAAGCCTGAAGTGTTTCTGAACCCAATGTTTACATGCTATTCCGTATTGGTGTATGTAATGCGTTTCGTTGTCCTTTTTCGCGGTCAACTTATTAGAAGAAGGCTTGTTCTAACAAATGTTTTAGTTTCAAGTGTGGTTTACCTCCTTACCGAAGAATGAATAGGAAGTAAAACGGAGTCAAATGTAAAAACCGAAGCGGAAATGACATTTTGTGTTTTTGTAATCGTGACATAAAAAAGAAAATAAAATTTTGTCAAACGAAAGTGAAGCTAAATTGAATCCATGTAAAACCCAGCGCAATGTAAATCGAGTGACAACTGCTAGTTTGTATTTGCACGTGTGTGTGTGTGTATCTGTGTGCGCGAGCGTGTGTGTAAATGAGTATCTATGTGCATATGCGTCAGTGTGTATGCGTTTGCGAGTATGTAAGCGTAAGAGAAGATGCCTGACTGGTTTTGGTAATAGTTAATTCTGTGGAATCTCTTTCCCGAATGAACCGAACCGGTGATGACAAACCCTGACCATCAACTTCTTAGACTGTTGATGTGCATTATTTGAAATCTGGCAGGGTATGAATATTTGGCATCAAATGAAGCTTATATCGCATCAACAGCTATATAACTATCGTTTCAGAGACACTGAAAGTCATCGTTTCACATACAGTGTCAAGAAAAACACAAAACAAATAGCGGATCAATCCAATACTGTTTTCATCTGTAATTATCTGTAACGAGATTATTTTGATCATTTTACGTTTCACTAGATATTTATTACTGATGTCTTAGATATTATTAACAAGTACTATTGATAACAATCTATGTTTATGTTGAATTTTTGAGACGATGCTAATCAAAAATCTATAAGTGTTTTGTCAATGTGCGTTTGTGTGCGAGTTCATATTATTTATTGTACACGAATCAATGTGTGTGTATGTATGTATCTAGATATGTGCATTTGTGGGTGTGGAGGCGCAATGGCCCAGTGGTCTATATATGTGTATATGTGTACTCGCGGTCTTAGGATCGCAGTTTCGATACTCAGATCGGGCCTTGTGAGTGTTTATTGAGCGAAAACACCTTAAGCTCCACGAGGCTCCTGCAGCGGGTAGTAGTGAACCCTGCTGTACTATTTACCACAACTTTCTCTCACTCTTGCTTCCTGTTTCTGCTGTACCTGTATTTCGAAGAGCCATGCTTGTCACACTGTGTCACGCTGCATCTCCCCGAGAACTACGTTAAGGGTACACATGTCTGTGGAGTGCTCAGCCACTTGCACGTTAATTTCACGAGCAGGCTGTTCCGTTGATCGGATCAACTGCAACCCTCGTCGTCATAACCGACGGGTGCCAACCACCACATTTGTGGGTGTGTTTGCATGAATTATGTTTTGATTGTTACAAAGATGGCTACGGAAAATTTTCAGCAACGGCTTTTTCTTCCGTAATCTTCGAGTCCTCCAGCCTCTGTAAGAGAAATCAAGGAGACAAATTATGCAAGGGACCCTGTGTTAGCAACTGAATTTGTAAATTTTTAAAAAAAATAGCGTTTTACAATATAATTCTGTCTAAACATTATGCACATGACAAACATATGAGAGGATATATTGTGATTGAACCGATTGTGGAGTACTTATAATCGAAACCGAGAGCGATGTGTTTACATATATGTTATGCTCGCCTTTATGTGTGTACTTGATTTTATTTTGTAGAAAGAACATATTTGCACCGAATATATGCGTTTAGTCTGGTTAAAGCGTTTAATGATTTGCCTGTTTATTTTTAACATAACTTTATGCTAATTCGTTATAGATCGTAAACATATCTTTCAAGGCCGTGTTGCATTCACCATGTAGTTGTTTTACATCAAATCATAATGTTCGTTATCAAAGAAATAGAAAAAAATTAATAATCTCTCAATATAATAAGTTTGCTTTAAGCTAGAATTATCTTAGACTGTCTTTTGTGTAGCTTTGAGGTACAACCATGTAAATATATACGATATAGCATATGAAATATCTACAGAGAAAGAAATATCTTATATGTGAAAACGTTGACATGTATAAGACAGGAGATAATTAAGGATGGATGAACAAACAAACTTGTAGACACAATTACAATTAGTGTTTGTGAATTCCACGTGCCGATAAATAGTAGCTACAGTATAAGCATCAAATAACAGAAACATCAAACATTTTGTCTCTAAACCCAAGTGATTCCTTATTATTATAGCTCACGATACACTAATAAAGAGTATAAAGAAACGAATTCTATATTTTACAGTTGCTACGTTGACGTACATTTACTATCTTCAATACAGAATACAAACAAAGATAGCATTTAATTTGTTCCATGAAATATAGATATAATAACCTTGAAAGAAATAAACATCAGTACAAAAGAACACACGCTAACTCTCTCTCTCTCTCTCTCTCTCTCTCTCTCTCTCTCTCTCTCTTTTTTTTGCTCTCTCATGTCTTGTCTTTTTCTCATAATCCCTTCTGCCTTACTTCATTACATTAACCTCAATCTTGTCATTTCTGCTATATCGTCTCTATATCCTTTTTGCTATTTCCACTTCAATCTTCCCCTAGTGTCACCCCTTTCTATTTTTTTCTGCTGTCTTTTTTACTCTCTCCTTTGTATACACCTTCCGCTGTTTAATTTCTCTGTCTTTTGGCCTTATCCTCTCCGTTTTTTCTCTGCTTGTCTCTATTTTCTATTACTTCTATTCCTCGTCTATAATATTCTTTGTACCACGGAGCTCACTGATCTCAGACTTCCAAAACTCAACCTGTCAGCACTCTTGCTATATCTGACGTTCATTCTCTTTGCTACATATTATGCCGAATTAAGAAGAATCATAAACGACAACGGTCTCAGCATTGTCAGAAGGCATCAAATGTAATTAAAATTATACATAATTAATATTGGTTTCAAATTTTGGCACAAGTCCAGCAATTTAAAAAATAATTCTATTACACTGACCCCAATGTCCTACTGGAATACATTTTATCGACTCCAAAATAAGTAAAGGAAAAGTTGACTTCGGCAGAATTTGAACTGCGAACACAAAGACAGACGAAATATTGCAAAACATTTTGCACCACGTGCCAACGACTCTGACGTCACCTTATATCTAATTATAATATTACATAAGTTTATTAACACGACAGCAATTCTATTTGCAGGTGAATATTAGAATGTATATGAAAATACAAAAGAAACGATGAAAGGAATAAAAGTTTTGTCGCAAAAATCAAACCACATACGTTAAAAAGTTTTAAGATAAATGACATTAAATAAGACGCTGAGTCTTATTGGTATGGGGGAAGTAAAATGCTCAGATGCATTTTGTCCACGCTCTGAGTTCAAATTCCGTCTACAAATTTGCATTTTAAGTTTTGGGGGCTTAAGTAGCTGTTGATCACCAGAAATCGCTGTAACGTCTAGAGTTGTAGAAACATTTAAAATCAAAATTATAACTCCAGCTTATTCTATTGTTTCAGGAATGCCGTATTTTATAAGAGACAATAAAATATGAAAATGTTCAATGGAACACATACCATAAAGCAAACGGCTGGTTTTCACAGAAGAAAAACAAAACTTTTCCGAAGGACATTTTCAAAATCTGAAGAGAGGGAAAAAAATAAGCATCAGGGAATCGATATATATATATATATCATGCACAAAGTAATTCGGATGGATGTCATTAGGTCAGTTCAGTAATACATATGTTTTGCAACGCATACCCACATAAATAATCACACACACAATACTCAGATATATGGAAATCTAGGGAAAATAACGAAACTGATTATCGGTAACAGAATAATGACCAAGAGGATACCTTTTAAAAGACATAGACGCAGGAGTAGTTGTGTGGTAAGTAGCTTGTTTACCAACCATATGGTTCCAGGATCAGTGGCACCTTGGGCAAGTATCTTCTACTATAGCTTCGGGCCGACCAAATCCTTGTGAGTGGATTTCGTAGACGGAAACTGAAAGAAGCCCGTCGTATATATGTATATATATATATATATATATATATATATATATATATATATATATATATATATATATATATATATGTGTGTGTGTGTGTGTGTGTGTGTGTGTGTGTGTGTGTGTGTGTGTGTGTGTGTGTGTGTGTGTATGTGTGTGTGTGTGTGTGTGTGTGTGTGTGTGTGAGTGTTTGTATGTTTATGTGTCTGTGTTTGTCCCCCCTAACATCGCTTGACGACGGATGCTGGCGTGTTGATATTCCCGTAAATTAGCGGTTCGGCAAAAGAGACTGATATAATAAGCATTAGGCTTACAAAGAATAAGTCCTTAGGGCGATTTGATCGACTAAAGGCGGTGCTCCAGCATGGCCGTAGTCAAATGACTCAAACAAGTAAAAGAGTAAGATAGTTATTGCTTCTTAAATTCAAATGCATTATCACGGCCTTATTGAATTTTCGATCTAAATCGAGTCATCATAACGGAGCAACATGTTGTCACACACCGAAAAGAAAACTACCAACCAGACCGAATATGTAAGGACAAAGAAGGAGAAAATGTAGCAAGGTCTGAATAAGATCAATGATTAAATTCTGAAAGGATAAACGCGTTCCATCCTTATCAAAATGTCGTACTGACGCCTATCCGATGCGGTTTTCACTAATATACCAGCAACTATAGTAGAAGTGCTCACCAATAGGCAAAAAATTGCGATAAAAACGAGCAAACTATCAACTCTAACAGGTCTGGATTGCTATTAAAGTGGTTTGATATTTATGTATAGGATTTCCTTACTTTCCACCAAACACAGGATTCGTGTAAACTATATATGTACATGCACGATTATTTGTGTGTGTGTGTGTGTGTGTGTGTGTGTGTGTGTATTAAGCTGAGAGATTATGCATGTACATATGCATGTATAACTGTATATATATATATATATATATATATATATATATATATATACATAAATACATACATACATACATACATACATATATATATATATATACATATATATATATATATATATATATATATATATATATATATATATATATATATATATATATATATATATATATATATATATATATGAGTTAACTAGATTTAATGATAATGCAAAGACGCTAGTAAGAAATCGGTACACATAAATATCGATCTGCAAATTATCAATCAATTACCAATAGCTTGATTTTCGTAGCAGTTGTTTCAGAAGCACCTATTACTGTAACTTGCAATTTAAATTTATTGTATCAAGTGTAGATAGTTTAAATTTAACATATCATTCTGTGAATTCTAGATAGAAGTTAGAATATATATCGATATAGACATATATGTATAAGCATAAACATGAATATGCGTGGAAATTTATGAGCGAATCAGTGTGTGTAACAAGAAAGCAGATGAGATTTTGCGATTATTTAATACATTCTTATACGTGTTTCATTAGAGAAAATATTCGGTATTAAAGCAATTATCTTAGAAATAGATTACACCATCATCTTGTTAGGGATCTTATAATAAACGAAATATTAATTTTAAACTATGTCCTAGCAAGCAACTCAACAGATGTATGGGTTATATGCAAGTAATCATTTCTAGTGAAATGGTTCAGAGTATACATTAAATTGCTTAAGCTATAAATCTAGCTTTCAGAGAATAAGCATGCTAGAAAAAAGAAGTGAAAATGTATGGAGATCACGTATGTGTGACAGTATGTGTATGTGCGTGTGTGTGCGTGTGAGTGTGTGTGTTTGTGTGTACCGATGTCATCTTTTGCCTATTTGTGTTCGCGTGAACTATCTGAGAGTTACGGAAATTCATAACGTATATAAATTATATAACGATCCAATTTCGATTTAGATCCGAATTAATTTACATTCCAGTTTCATTGCTTCTTAATTCTTATCGCATTAAAATCAAGTTTGCAGTATATTATTTGTAATATTTCAATGCTACGGTAATTAGCGTTTTTTTATGATTGTTATAAAATATTTATTAATTGTTTGATATTAAATTTCAGCAGCAAACAGCACAAATGAGATTCATTTCCACAATATATTACTATAATCTCTTTATTCATCCTGGTTCATCGACATACTACGTATGACCAATTAGTCTACCCACAAGAGCATCAACGTTGTTACGTGCAAACTCATCTTAACCGTCATCAACTTCATAATGATGGTTGTCCTAATCCTCATCATCTCTATTACCACTACCACCACCGTTGCCGCCACCGCTGCGGTTTCCAACTTCGTCATTATCGTGATCTTGATACTCCCCTTCATCATCTTCATCCTCATCATCATCGTCGTCGTCGTCATCATCATCATCACCATGGACATTGTCCTATTCGTCGTCGTTGTATTCGTTAATAATTCTCATCACTTATTATCAATGGCATCGTCGTCATAATGCTGCCGCTGCTGCTGCTGCCGTTGATGGTGAATGTTATCACGATCGTAACGAAGCTGGTGATCACCATCACCGTCATTATGATCATCACCAACAAGACCTCCACAAGACCTCCACATCATCATCTTCATCTTCATAATAATAATAATAATAATAATAATAATAATAATAATAATAATAATGATAATAATAATAATCAGCATCGCTTTCAGCAACAATGGCATTATCATTAACATCATCAGCACTATTGTATCGAACATTACAATTTCCAATATTCCCTCATCTATTTCTCCTCGCCTATTTTATTTATTTTTATTTTTTTGTTACTGTTAGGTAAATACATTTTTTTTCAAATATGGTCGAATGTAATGTAGCTATTTCATCTGTTTACGTGCATTTCTATTTTATTCGTGTTTTCTCTTCATAATTATCATCATAACGTTTTCTGTAGGATTTCATTATCATAAGTATTATAACTATTATAACAAGTTTCACTACTTCCCTGTATTAAAATCAATGCATACGTACATACATTTTCGTAATAATTCTTGTTACATCAGTGTTATCAGTTTTATACTGGACGCAGTTGACTCATTCCTACACGGACTTTGAATTTTCGTAATGTTATTACGTTGAAAGCAATTTTTGTCGTTGTTAATTTTGTTTGCATCTTGTTACCTACATTAATACTTCATTCCTCCTTATTTATAACCTTATTATTACCATTCAATAGGTTTATCTTTATAACATGCTTTCATTTCCCTACCGAGCGCAGCTCTGTGTGCCTTGGGCATGTGCTCTGGTTTGCTGTGATGGTTACTGTATTGAAAGTGTTTTTTTTTTTATCACACTTAATGCGCCTACTATGATAGGAATTGTTTGTGTTTTTGGATTCCACATTCGGTCACCTCTATTTCCAGGCCTTTGAAAGTTCCTCCATTTCTTTTAGAGAAACAATGCCATCTGCTGGTATTGATACATCAATTAGGAAACGTCTGTCTTCATGATCTCTGACAGCTATATCTGGCATATTGGCCTTAATTTCTCTATCTGTGTGTATTGGCATATCCCAGAGAGTGATTGCTTTCTCGTTTTAAGTGACCTTTTCTGGAGTGTGCCTATTCCATCTTGTTCATAGTGTTGGCATAGATTCCAGTGTGTGTAGGTCCCAAATCTGTCATGTCTGTGAATATATTCCTTATTTGCCAGCACTGGGCAGCCAGAGATAATATGATTTATTGTTTCTTGTCCATCTCCACATATTCTGCAATTACTTATTATGTTGCTTTTCATTATATGTTTTGGGTAATTTCAGGTGGGGAGATTTTGGTCTTATGCAGCAATTAAAAATCCTTCAGTCTCTGCTTTGAGTCCTGTGCTTCTCAACCATTGCTTGGGTTCTCACCCATTGCTGCGACAATAATCAGGAAAGTATGAAATAGTATAAAAGAATGCATAGCATGGTACTGTGGCCTGCAAAGAGAAAGCTCACTACGCACGTAAGACTCCGGGAGCCGCAGCAAAACCTGTGATAAGGAGAAATGATGATGATAATAATAATAATAATACTAATAATAATAATAATAATAATAATAATAATAATAATAATAATAATAATAATAATAATAATAATAAGAAGAAGAAGAAGAAGAAGAAGAAGAAGAATTTGTAAAGGAAAATTATGAGAATGACGAATAAGATGACGATGATAATGATGATGATGGTGATGATGATGATGATGATGATGATGATGATGGGATGTTCATCATCATCATCATCATCATCATCATCATCATAGTGCGCCTTCTATACGTCTCATCGTTGTTATTCTTGTAGATGCTTCTGCTGGTGTTTCTATCATTGCCAGAACCACTACCAGCACCACCACCACAACTCTTATTATTATTATTATTGTTCAGTAGTTACAATAATAATAATAATAATAATAATAATAATAATAATAATAATAATAATAATAATAATAATAATAAGAGGTGTGGTGGTGGTGCTGGCAGTGGTTCTGGCAATGATAGAAACACCAGCAGAAGCATCTACAAGAATAACAACGATGAGACGTATAGAAGGCGCACTATGATGATGATGATGATGAACATCATCATCATCATCATAATCATTATCATCGTCATCTTATTCGTCATTCTCATAATTTTCCTTTACAAATTCTTCTTCTTCTTCTTCTTCTTCTTCTTCTTCTTCTTCTTCTTCTTCTTCTTCTTCTTCTTCTTCTTCTTCTTCTTCTTCTTCTTCTTCTTTTTCTTCTCCATCCTTTTAGTTGTAGAAGATTTATTAGAAGTTGTACGGTTGGCTCTAGCGGTAGCAGCAGCAGCAACAGTAGCACAATCTGTAGTAGTAGTAGTAGTAGTAGTAGTAGTAGTAGTAGTAGTAGTAGTAGTAGTAGTAGTAGTAGTAGTAGTAGAATGCCGATAAGAGTGAGAAGCAGTTTTCTATGATTATTAACGTTGCTGCCGTGTATATTAAGATTAACGTTGAGTATTTTTGTATCATCAATCACTTTTATTGTTTATTTATTACATTTTCTAATTTCCAGTAATGCATGCATTGGTTATAAAATCAATACATTCGATCGATACATATGTTCTGACGTGACCGCAACACCTAGAAAGCCTTGTAACGTAATTTTCTAATTATGTTAATAGACATGATAACGAGGTCACAGCAACAAGAGATATTACATGACTACATAAAATAAAGAGCAATCGCCAAAAAAAAATACAGCAAATAATTATAACGAAAATAATAAAAAGAAAATAAATGCATAACACAACACCAGTAGTAGCTACAACAGCAACAAATATAACTACTACTACTACTACTACTACTACTACTACTACTACTACTACTACTACTACTCAGTTTTTAATGCCATTTTAGTATTTGCAACTGCAATGCAACACGAATTGTGAACATTTTAAAATAAGAAAATGCAAACAAGTTTCGATTGTTATATATACATACATACATACATACATATATATATATATATATATATATATATATATATATATATATATATATATATATATATATATATATATATATATATATATATACTTTATTTAAAAGCACCAGAAATATAACAAAAAAACCGGTATTCTGAGTTTCACGTTCCCGTTCATCGGACAGTTTTGTTAGATGAACGGGAACGTGAAACTCAGAGTAACGGTTTTTTTGTTATATTTCTGCTGCTTTTAAATAAAGTATATTACTCTACCTCTGGTATTTGAGTACTCTTTTTTCCACCTTGTTGCACATTTCATGTGTTTACTCCGGTATATATATATATATACATATATATATATATATATATATATATATATATATATATATATATATATATATATATATATATATATATATATATATATATATATATATTTATATAACTACTACTACCATATATACTTTATATAGACGTTTTCTAATCCACTCTAAATGTCAGTACTTACTTAAAACACAAACGAATCCATTTGACTGAACGTACTTCGTGCTTGGTACTATAATTTTCGGCCACTGTCTGCATACTGGACTACGATGTCGACAATGTGGTTATTCGAATTCTACACGAAGACTGGTGGGAAACAGTTATAACTCTTTATAGCTATCAGTATAAGAATTATTATTTTTTAAATGATTATCCGTTTTAGTTTTGATTATTTTCCTAAGTAATAATTGCCATTAGGAATATGATAATAATGATGATAATGATAATCCTTTCTACTAAAGGCAGAAAGCCTGAAATTTTGTGAACATCCGATTGCATCAACCCCAGTGTTTCACTGGTACTTAATATATCGATCATCCCGAAGGATGAATAGCAATGGCCAGCTTCGCAGAACTCAGTACAAAGCAACGGGCGAATTACTAAGTATTGCGTCCAGCGTGTTAAGGATCCTGCCAGCTTACCGCCCCAAGTGATGATAATAAAAATTGCTAGCAAATTTTTAGTAGAACGGAAAGACGATAGCATCGGTCTCACTGTGCAAATTGTACTCTATTTTCTCGATCTTGTAAAAGTGAAATACAAATTTGACAGCGGCAGAATTCGAACTCAGAAGAAATAATGTAAATCTTATTTTCCGACATCGTAGCAATCCTACCACCCACCACTTTGACATATTATAATAGTAATTATTTAAAATCATTAAACACAAAGGCACCACTTTATGGATGAGGTGGTTAGACGATCTCATCGACCCCCCCACTACACGACTGTTAAATTCTTTTCTACTCTAGGCGCCATACCCGAAATTTTGGGAGAGGGAGCCAGTCGATTTGTTCGACCACAGTACGCAACTGGTACTTAATTTATAGACCCCGAAAGGATGAAAGGCAAAGTTGACTGCGGCAGAATTTCAACTCAGAACATAAAGACATGAAATGGCGCTAAGCATTTCCCCCGGTGTGTTAAGGATTCTTGCAGCTCATTGATGTGATAATATGTTAATGAATAGTAGAAGGAAACACAAGTGGAGTAGGAGGATGGGGGTGTTTAAGTTAATAGTAATTACACGTTGTTGATTAAGGAGTTCAGTATAACCATCCATAATGTGATTACTCCCCTATTCGCAATGGTTGCATCATTTCATTATTTATATAATAGTCACAGATGGCGGTCTGATGTTAGAATCCCTAGGGCCTCGGACGAAATATTTAGTAGCTTCCCTTCGGCTTTACGATCTGAGTTCCACTGACACCAGGACCATATTTGCCTAAAATATGTACCCGTCAATCACTAGGATTTATAAATCTATTTACCCGTTCCGCGTAAAATTGCTGACATTGTGCCCAAAAATGAAGTCCATTTTTATATAGTGGTTAACCTGATTATTTACATAACTTAGCCGCAATTGTTTCAAAATGTGTATTGCAAACGTAGTCTGTAACCTGACTCCCTATAACGTTGATGTTCCGTATGACAATGCAAGCTAACTATGTAAATGTGAATTTACAGACCGTCAGATAAAACATTTTACTTGTGACATTATTTTCTATGAAAAATGGAGAGAGTATATTAATAATCGTAATGGGCTCAACAAACGTCTATATCGTGTTACTAAAGCAAGCTGAGAAGTTAATTACTTGCAGCGACTTAGCTGTTGATTTAAAATATTTAGGCATTGAACTCATCTGTAATTGGAAGACCGATATAATGACAGACTATAAACCCGTGTGCAGAATAACTTATTAGGATAGATATAGACACGTCGCAGGAAAAAGCAATACTAATTTCTGTAAATATTTAAAGAGATTTGCATATAATGTGTATTAACCACGTACATGTAGACACACGTTAGACATGAAACACATAAATCTTTATGATATAGGAGAAAAAGCCATGACGGATTCAAAAGTGTCAATAAAACTGCTGGTGCTGCTGATGATGATGTTGATGATGATGATGATGATGATGATGATCGATGATGATGATGATCATGATATTGATGGTGTTGATGATAATGATAATGGTGTTGATGATGATAATGACAATGTTGCTTTTATTTGCTTGGAAAGTGTGTGACGAAGGAGATTTTCTTGAAGCAGTATGCTTTACGTATCTTAGAACACATAAAAATCAGGTGCGATAAAAAATATATGTATGAAAGGCCAACAATAACAAAATCTGGGTTGGCCAAAGAAAAAGAAGAACATGTATAATATAAAATGATATAGGAATACATGGAAGATATAATTCAGCTTGAATAGAGAGAAATATTTAGTGTAGATTCTTCCTCCTTAAATCTATTCGGTTCAGTTTACAGAGAGAACTTTTCACTTTCTCTCTTAGTAATACATTTCAAGTGGAAATTTAAAAAGTTTCCGAATGCTTAATAACAGAAAATGCTTGCTCCCAATCCATCTGAAATCGTCTACTACACAGCCCCTTTCACCATACACACCAGACAAAAAAAAAGGGGCTTACCCAGCCTTATAAAAGGAGTACAATGTAATAATATTCAGATGAATGAGGTAAATGGCTAGATTCGTCCTACAAATAACAAGTCAGAACTACAATGCACTGACCATATACTAACAGTAAATTTCCTTTGTAATGCGCGCATCTCCGACAATCCCATCAGATAATATTTCGTATCCTGTGGCTTTTGTCACGAGCATGTACCTAGAAATGAAGCTTACGACAACCTGGTCCCAAGGCTCAACGATAAAGGCCTGTAAGCCAAACCTACCTCAGTTCAACCTTGCACTGGTTGCCTATCTTGCTTGACACATCACTCTATTTCCTGTCAACCAAATACATAGGAATCCAACTTCGGTTTTCATAACGCTGCCTGACTGCACACAAATACACCATTATGTGTCTAATTGGAAGCCCCACGATTTCTATAGATACATGTTTGCTCCTGCTGTTTCTTCGTATTCCTTTAGATTAGAAGAGAGAAAATCCGTCGGTGAGATATTTATCTTCGGAGGATGGAACTTGTCCTTGTCGACTAGCTTTTCTGCATTGTGTTAACACCACTAAGCACTTTTACTTAATCACAGCAACAATAGGTATGAAACACCAAACAGAAACTAATAACCTGCTGAACAGGTGCAGCTTGAATGATGACTATAAACTCTTTTGTCCATTATTGTTAATAACTTCAATGACGATATTAAATTTGAGCCTGGCTATTACGGTAAGCCTACAACTCTACAAATTGCAAAGGGCAAACAAATTCGCATTTGAACTGGAAAGTTAGCAGAGAGCATAAGATGAAAGCCCCTGGCAAATTGTAAGAAGACAAACGAATAAGGATAATGTGACTCCACAATAGGACATGCCATTGCAGATAGATGGGAAATGAAATCAGTCAAAGAAGACATTGCAGTAAAAACAAAAACATAAGACTGTATGCAAATCGAATGACGATTAAATAAGACATTTGACATGTTAGTTACGGGCAACGAAACATTGACTCTCTCAATCAAGATTTTGATTTTAAGTTACACAGAAAGTGAGACATATTCACATGAAAAACAATGCTAGTGATCAAAATGTGACAGGAGTAATTTATCAACAAAGTCCTTGCATGCATCTTCCTACAAGAACCAACAAAAGCAACACGGCGGGTATCAACAATTGGATGGTTCTGTAATAAGTACATACATATACGTATATACACACATACCATCTCGCTCTCTGACATACGCATACACATGCACATGTGTATACATATATATATATATACACATACAAGCGTACGCACACACACACACACACACACACACACACACACACACACATACACACACTAAGAGTAAGGACCTCCTTTGCTCACGAATGGCCATGAGTTTGCATCTAGAAAGTTCTGGTCCGAGGCATAATTTGTTTCGTGGAAGGCCATCATCCTTCCATAGTACTATTCTCCTGTTTCCACGGAACTGATGTTGCCCATGGGAAAGGCAAAGGCCGATACAGCTTGGCACCAGTGACGTTGCAACTCATTTTCACAGTTGAATGTACTGAAGCAACGTGAAGTAAAGTGTTTCGGTGAAGACATATTATTTCGAATTACTCCTGTACATTCAACTGTGGAAACAATTATTGTTTGTTTTTTCTCTACGTATAGAACCGAAATTTCCAGACAAATTCTAATATACTGAGGTGGTATTTGTTAATGAAATTCCAAAATAATGAAGAGAACCCATGTCTGCTGGTCGCTGTTAAGATACAATCTAGCATGGAAACGTTTTATGAAATAAAGTGCAGTGACGTGATAAAGAACATGTTATATATTCAATTATACGCATTGGAATTAGATCGATAGCCTTATGAAAGTCATGTAAATTTGATTACGTTCCCATGTATTTGATGAAAATAAAATAACACGATCACAATAAATAATTATTAAATTTAGATTATTAACAATAGCTATGTTATCAATTATTCTTCGAAAATCTACTTCATTGATCTTCTATGCAAAATACATTTCATAAAACCATGAATTGTGTGTGAATATGAAGAGGGATACAATAATGAGCTTCATTTATGACCAACATGAAAACGATGTTGTTTACCACTGTATAACCTAACAGGCAGAGATATGCTTACATAAGTGTGAGCTGCTTAACAGATCGGAATCAATCTAACATTATTCATTACAACAATTTGCTTTAAAAAAATTGTTATCATACCCCAAAGTTCTTTCGACAAAATGGAAATCATATGCAAATTATAGTTTTATTCTAACCATATAAATACGTTAGTTAAATCAAATCAAAAGGAGGGATACTGTTTCAATAAATCTAATTTACGCAGATTTGAGAAGAGACATACATTTTTGTTCCTGTTCTAAAAGTACGCAAATGATCTTTCATTGTTGAGAATTTGATATTGAGATAAATATTGACGTTCAGAATAATATTACAAATTGTATAACGTCTAATTACTTCCGTATGCCTCACTAAGTATACTGGTGATGGATTTAATAGGCAATTTTATATCAATGTCAAAAGAGCTATGAATACAATTTTTTCTCTGATTCCTGAATCAAATACCTTGTGAACATCATTATTATTATTGATTGTATGTGTCTCTGTTGAATTGCTACCAGAATCTGAAACAGTTTCAATTATAGTAAATCTGATAGTAGATGACATCATAGTAAGTTAGTAAGTAAGCAACAACAACAACAACAACAACAACACCGACGACGTAAATGGCAGCCAGAATACTTAGGAGAGTATTTTCCTAGTGTCTACTCTTGTTGTGTGTATATAAAATAATAATAATAATAAATAATAATAAGAATAATATTGATGATGATGATGCTGATAATAATAATAATAATAATAATAATAATAATAATAATAATAATAATAATAATAATAATAATAATAATAATAATAATAATAATAATAATAATAATAATAATAATAATAATAATAAACGTTCTGATGCAAAACCAATACCTGATGCAGTATAAATGTCCTGATACAGTAAAAATGCCCTGATGCAGTACGGAAAATGGTTCTCATGGCTTCTGATTTTAACTGACTGGAAGTGTTATTATCTACATTGTTTGTCTTGGTATAAAAGATGGGCTACAACAAATGTGCTGTTCAATATCACAGATTTGCTTGTAAGTTGTTTGACCGTAACCAGTTGAGCATGTCCCTTAGTGGCTGACGATATGTTCATCTCTGATCACGAGCAGAAGTAGTGGGGGAGCCTCATAGCCATGTGCCGACAGGAATTCTTTGGGGTTTAGATAATTCACTTTTGGAAACATGGGTGTTTCGTTCAACATCCTTAAACAATCCTTATTGAGGAACATTTTCAGCGGGAAACGCTACTCGACCTCAAGAAAATTCTAACTGTACCCCATTTGCAAGTAATGTGTTGTTCATGTTGATATGAGATCACCATGTTGCGCAAATATGGATGTGATTCATGTGGATGGTGTACCCTTACGGCACGGGTAGTCATGATGGGTATACTGGGCTTCGTATATTTTATCCCAGTGCTAATTTGATGTCATGAACTGACCTCAGACTCAAACTCAATAATAATAATAATAATGATAATAATAATAATAATAATAATAATAATAATAATAATAATAATAATAATAATAATAATAATAACAATAAATCATATTATCTCTGGCTGCCCAATCCTGGCTAAGAAGGAATATATTCACTGACACGACAGAGCTGGGACCTATATACACTGGAAACTATGCCAACATTATGGAATAGCAACAGAAAAAAGATGGTATAAACACACGCCAGAAAAGGTCACAGAAAACGAGAAAGCAACCATACTCTGGGATATGCCAATACACACAGATAGAGAAATTAAGGCAAATAGACCAGATATAGTTGTCAAAGATCATGAAGGAAAAAAATGCCTTCTAATTGATGTTTCAATACCAGCAGATGACAACGTTTCTCTAAAAGAAATGGAAAAACTTTCAAAATACAAAGACCTGGAAATAGAGATAACTCGAATGTGGAATCTAAAAACAGAAACAATTCCTATCATAGTAGGTGCCTTAGGTATAATAAAAAAATATTCAGACAAATACATAACAAAAACACCAGGACTTACAAATATATATAACATACAGAAAATTGCACTACTGGGTACTGCACACATTCTACGCAAAACACTTTCAATACAGTAAACATAAGAGCACCACAGCAAACCACAGCACATACCCAAGGCGCACAGAGCTGCGCTCGGTAGTGAAGTGAAAGCACGTTATAAAAATAAAACTACTGAATAATAATAATAATAATAATAATAATAATAATAATAATAATAATAATAATAATAATAATAATAATAATAAATAGCAAGATTAAATCAGGGAGCGCAAACCTTCAACTACCTCTCAACGTTTAGCCAGAGATGACTTTTAGACATTAACAAATTCAACATTCAAAATAGTTTCAAAGGCGTGGCTGATAATTTCTACTCAGGAATCTTTTGGTTCTCTCTTCTCTCAAATTCCGACCTTTCTTTAGGTTTCTCTTGTATTAGATCGTTATATTGATGTATTTATATATGCAAGTATACTGTAAGGTGTTAATAAATATGTATAATACATAATATATATATATATATATATATATATATATATATATATATATATATATATATATATATATATATATTATAAAATATGTTAGTTTTATTTAATTTATGAACGGTTATGTTGATGTTTGTTTATGTAAATTGATTTCATTATCCATCAGTTTCTACTAAGAAAGAGACGCGAGTAAAATTAATAATAAAGAAACGAAACTAAAACTTTGGAAATAACCTAAAGAGAAAGACTTGAAAGTCGACGTAAGATCGTAATCATGTACACCAAACTAAATATAACAAATAATCCAGAATCTTTGCCCGGCACCGGATTGAACCCAAAATCTAATTATTTCTTGCCAGCCACAAGACCAAACATTCCTGATAGTTTCATCTGAATCCATGCTACGGGTCTTCAGATATCTTGTCCACGGACAAACAAACAGGACTGAAAATAATACCTTCGCCTTAGCTAAGGTAGACGTAATATTAATAATAATAATAATGATAATAATAATAATACTGATGATGATGATGATGATGATGATGATAACTTTTATTTCTTTTTCCATTGTTATTAATATTCCTATATTATTTTTTTATTTGATGAGAATACATTTACGTAACTTCATCTTAATCCACATAAATAGTAAAGTCCATTTTGCTGAAAAATTCTTACATTTATGATTTTCGATGCTAAACACACATAGAAGGTGAAGCGGAGGGCGAATATGCCAAAAATATTTTTAACTTGTAAAAAGTGCTACTGCACTAATAGAAATTGCAGGTAATTGTATATAACATCAATAAGTATTCAAATGGACCTGCTCTGTGCTATTTCTGTTTGGCTTTGCATCATTAGAGAATTTTTGGCATATATCATTAGAAGTAGAACAGGCGTTCTCTGGATTGCCCAAAATATGAATATCCCTATTACGTTCTCGAAGCATTTATAGGTAAATTAAGTTTTAAACCTTCATCGTAGTTTTAAAATCTGAAAACTGGATGTTGTTGCCTTGCAAATTGCCAATATGTGACGGATTTAACAGTGTTCTATCGTTAGTAATGTTTTTTTTTTCTGGTTTCTTAATTCAATCATGAATTGATTACACGAAGTAGTATGTTCATAGATATTTGTAGAAATACAATCAGTTAATTAGAATTTCAAATCGATTTCCGTCGTTACAATTTTGTAATGTGTAATACGAAGCAGAGCTCTCTGTCTCGACTTGTAAATCAGATAAGTAATATCAATTAATTTTTTGTATGCGAAAATACTGCAATATTTTATGTTTTCACTTAGCTGGAGGAATTTCTCTGCATCCATCCAGACTTATTACTTCATAATTATAAGTATATATATGTGTTTGTGTGTGTGTGTTAGTTCGAAACATTGCAATGGTACGTTCTGTGAATATTCGACAGAGCATTGCAACGGAATATCTCTTCACATGCATTATTTCCTCTTCACAGAAACAACGGGTATTCTGGCTTACTTAGGGTTCCAGTTAGGGTTGTGAAATTGTAGTTTTCACAATGAAACCTATATAAAGTGTCTCCCTCTATGGAATGTTATGTTAAAGTTAGGCAAAATAATATTTTAACGATGTGTTGCCCGGTCGTGTTTTGCTAGTAATGGGAGTTTACTTTGTGAATATAATGGAATGCAACGAGAGCATCTCTTACTGATCGGTTTTATTATATGAATATTGAAAGATTATAAGCTACAAAGAAAATTAGCAGTAAGGAGCTTTACAAACACATAATACAATTATTCAAACAGTATAAATATAATATTTTGCAGTGTCACTTAGAAAGGAAATGTACACCGTGAGTATTATGCATAAAAGCTGTAGAAACTGAAGGATGAAAAATTGCAGGAAAGAACAATGTAACCCACAAAAATGAATATATGATAAATGTGTTACTGATAATCCTTATAGACTAATGCATGCATACAGGCATAAAACACAACATACACATACACGCACACACATATATACACACGCATACACATCCTTCAGACTGTCATCAACACAAATGTGAAGAAATGCAAAGTTATACAGATCACCACTTCTGTTACTGTAGCTGCTGAATTCTTCCTACGATATTAAAGATACAAAAAAACCACTAACACATAAATATACAAACAGGTAATACCACGCACAATTCACACACACACACGGTTACCACCATCCGCATACACAAACACGTATCCAGGTAATGCCACACGAACACACACATGCTATTACAAACATACGCACGCACATAGCCAGAGATCAACACATATACCTCCTTCACTCATACTCTTCTCTCTTAGAAAATACCTTTTTCTCCGCGCATTCCCTTCCGGTCCGAGTATATATCAGGAAGCACTTGTGCAAAGTGCTAGGCGGTTATATTGAACCCAGAAACATGTTTGGGAAAAATACTACTTACGAGAGGGCCAGGCCGGTGCCTACTTGCCTATTTAGAATCATATATATATATATATATATATATATATATATATATATATATATATATATATATATATATATATATATAGATAGATAGATAGATAGATATATAGATAGATAGATATACATAAATATATACACATATGTATATATATATATAAATTTATATATATATATATATATATATATATATATATATATATATATATATATATATATATATATATATATATATATATATATATATATATATATATATATATATATATATATATATATATATATATATTATAAATATATATTTAAGACAAAACCACATTATGATTTACGAGACATTGGTGTATGTATAGCACCGGAGAAAATATATACGTTCATGTTAAAAATATATATATCCTCTAACTCTAAAATAGGACATTTTTATGACGTCTATATGAAAATGCAATAACACTTAAGGGACTTTGTTTCTGAACTGAGGCAATCCTTTCTGTCCGTTCGTGCTCCTCCTTTGTCTGCTGTAGGAAAATTTCAATCAAGATATCAGCAAATATCACGTTGAATATATAGTAAATATTCCGGTAACACAAAAATCTAGAACTCCGGAGCTGATGGAGTTTTTGAACGCACTTTTAGCATCGATTTGATTTTTGAAATCTTTCTCTCGCCGGAAACCATCAAGCTGCTTGAAAATGTGATTGTCGGTAGGAGAAACGTCTGGGAAATAAGCTGGATAGGGAAGAACTTCGTAGCCATGTTCCCTCAACGTCTGGAGCATAATTAGTGAAACGTGTGGTTGAGCAGAGTCATGACGAATGATTGGCCCTCTTCAATTGACCAGTCTGGTATGGAGGAGATGCGGTTTTTGTTCATTTTGTCAATTTCATTGCAATATGTTTCTGCAGGAATGGTTTTTCCGTCTTCTAAGAAGGTATAGTGCATGGATCCATCAGTACACTACCAAACAGTTACCATAACCTACTTTTTCAAGAGCTCTGGTTTAGGGAATGTTTCGGTGCTTCACTTTGGCCCAACCACTGCGAAGAACGTTTATCATAATTGTACAGAATCCACTTTTAATCGCAAGTTACAATGCGGTCGAGAAATGCATCGGTCTGGTCACATCTTTGCATTTCCTGATTTCCATTCAAATCGTGTGGTGCCTATTTGTCGATCTCTTTTGATTTTTCGATCGCATGCAAATGGTTGCAGGTAGTTTCCTAGCTAACTTGAATTTCTGTTGCAAGTTCTCGAGTGGCGTTACGTGGATCTTTCTCAATGATGATCTTTAATTGACCGTCATATGACAGATGAGCGTTCACTTCTCTCACGATCTTTAACGCTCAGGTCTCCACCGCAAAATCCTCTAAACCAGTTTTGAGCAGACCCACTCGCTGGTCAATTCCGCACCAAACGTTGTGCTGATAACGCGAATAGTTTCAGCTGCTTTACGCCCTTCTTTGTAGTTGAACAACAAAATCGCTCGAATATCGCGCTTTGACAGTTTCATTTCATAGGATTGTAACAATGGTGAAAAATATATCAATGTTAATTTATTGATATATTTGGGCAAGTCTATGTCTATATTATCAGAAAATTACAAAAACAAAAACAAAAACAAATTAAAATCAATTCAAAGCTCTGCAAACATTCAGTACAAAATCTTTATGGTAAAAAGCGTTGCTTCCTTTTTACTCAACCTGATATTTTGTTAAAACCTTAAGAACAATGTAACTGGTAAAAATAGTAGTATGACGTAATAATTGAAATAATCAAGTTGCTGAGTTATTGCGCACATCTATATATGTATACATATGTATGTGCGTGTATGGGTACATATGCATATATATATATATATATATATATATATATATATATATATATATATATATATATATATATATATATATATATATATATATATATATATATATATATATATGTACTTATGTATGTATGTATGAATGTATGTAAATGTATACATTTACTTACAGTGAACATGTAAGAACAATTGATGAAAATATGTTTTATGACGCAATAATTAACAGATCGCAAAGTTTTCCAACACTCCAGACAATAGGAGACACTAGGAAAATAGGAGAGTTAAAAATTTCAGTTTATTGTATGGAACTTGCCGCATCCAAACCTCTCTTCAACTAGCAGCAGGTCCTCGTTTTATAGCTGAATTCACAAATCTTGCACTGGATAAAATATCACATAAGTTGGCATCCCGGGCGAGAATATATTTATAAGGTGAAACCTATATTGTTTTGCGCATGGAATGAAACATTGATACTTGCATACCAATCCTTTCTATGATAGACACAAGGTCTGAAACATGGGTCCATAGCACTGGTCGATCACATAAACCCCAGTACGCAACTGGTACATCCCGAAATGATGAAAGGCGAAGGCAACCTCACCGAACGTAAAGAGGAACAAAATATCTCTATGCATTTTGTTTGGCGTTGCTAACAATTCTCTCAGCTCGCTGATTTCTACTTGTGTGTTAATACCAATTAATAATCTATTGAGAATTGATTATTAATACCAATTAAAACTTACTGGAAATTGCTTATTCACTTTTCTATATCATACTAATGCATGTAAAGTTATAAGAAATACATACGTGACCGTTGTCTCTAAAATGATTTTCATTTGGCCATCATACTAGTGTTGTTTTAGGTTTACTCATTCATGTCAATCTGATCAAAATGTAATCAAACTTAAACGAAGAATGGCATTTGTTTCTCAATGTACGTGTTCTTACCGACTTTATTTGTCTTAGAATCTTTTCTATGGATAGAATCCATGCAAATCCATCAGTACATTTTCAGTGTTGCTTGATGTTAGCGGAATAACTAAAAGTGTTAAGAAAAAAAGTAAAAATCCGATTTCTATGACGTAATAATTAAAATGATAACGTGGGGACTTTATGTAGGTGTACACACACATACAGACATATACGTACAACGCTTGTATATATGTTTTCATTTATAAAAATGCATTCAAAAGGCACGGAACTCTCCTAAAAGATCCCAATGGTTTCCATTGAAAAGTACAGAGAATCGATAATATATGTTGGAAAACTGATTCACAATTGCTCACATATATACATGTGCATATATACGTACACACACACACACACACACACACAAGCACAAACACTCACATACACTCACACGTAGGTACTTATATATATATATATATATATATATATATATATATATATATATATATAGATATATGCGTGTTTGTGCGTCTACATAAATTCTGATATACATACATATATATATATATCGGTCTGAAACAGCGTTACTTATTACGATTAACAACAACGGTTATTACTACCTGGTATAAACTCTTTCGATTAACACCGCCACTCAACTAGTCATTTTCCCCACTTATTGCTCTATACATCTAATAAAAGAAGTGTATACACACGTGCAGGCTTAAATGACACAACAATATAAGCCTAGAGACCTAACGAACTTTTTTCCGTTTTTCCTTTTTCTATTCATTTTTCCTTTTTCCCCTGTCTATATTACCCCGATAAACTTGAAATCACTCTGACGTTGTTTGTTTCATGGAACAAGAAACATGCGAATTTACATTAAAAATAACAAACTTAAACAGCTGTAAATGTTTTTTAACAAAATTTATAGTACAATCATTTAATACCAATGATAGACTTCTAATTGTTAATTGTTGCTCCAATTCTTTTCTTATCTGCATATATATATATATATATATATATATATATATATATATATATATATATATATATATATATATATATATATATATATATATATATATATATATATACTTTTTGTGGTATGTAGTCTTGCTGCTATTTCTAGCGGGTTAGATGTCCTATTACAGGCATCTCTGTATTGTAAATGAATAATACATAGTCTATTGACTGTTTTTTTACC
>NC_142933.1:101728457-101733457 GCF_046866305.1 Octopus bimaculoides
GCAGATTTTCATTTGAAACCTTTAGAGTATCGTGAGCGTGTATCTCTGTGTGTATGTGTATATATGTATGTATGTATGTATGTTTGTATGTATGTATGTATGCATGTTTGTATCTATGTATGTATGTCTGTATATATGTATGTATGTATATAAATGTATAATGCAATTTGATATAATACAATAAATATAATATGATACATTATAATATATATATATATATATATATATATATATATATATATATGTATATATATATATAAATATATATATATATATACATATATATATATATATATATATATATATATATATATATATATATATATATATATATATATATATATATATATATATATATATATATATATATAGCGTCGCTACTGACTAATTTCCAGTACCGCTGCCGTAGTGTCCTTTAGAGAAACTTAGAAATATTAATAACTCTCTCTCTCTCTCTCTCTCTCTCTCTCTCTCTCTCTCTCTCTGTATATATATATATATATATATATATATATATATATATATATATATATATATATATATATATATATATATATATATATATAGATAGACAGATAGACAGATAGACAGATAGACAGATAGATGGATAGATGGATAGATAGATAGATAGATAGATAGATAGATAGATAGATAGAGATGAAATATTTTCTCCGGTATTTTCAGTAGCTCATAAATAGATATTTCTAATTTCAGAACTCCACCACTTCTTGCAACAATTTTCCTAATTCTTGGATGTTGTCAATGTAATTGGCTGGTAACTTCATCTTACATTTTCGCCCTTTAATATTTAATATCATCCTTAAATATTTTCACTAGTTAAGGTTCAGTTAAGTAGTGCCATCTGTATAATCGATTCTGCAGGCTCTCAATCGCTAGTTATTGCCAAGAGCCTTTTCCAGCAATAATGATTGTTAAATTCTCTGAAGGGACTAGAATTAATATTTGAAATATTTAAGTCTTTCATTTTACTTATTGATACTAGAGGGTAAAATTTACTTTGTATCGCATGCATGTTTACTTTCGAAATCCTTCCTCCAGTTATGAAGCAGCAGCAAATGTAAAACCGACTACAGTCCACACAAAGAGGTAACGGCATCGAATAAATTAACACCACAAATGTAGCTTCAACTTCCTTATAGACTTCAAATGTTCAGATATTCATCAGTAACACGAGTAGTAGTAGTAGTAGTAGTAGTAGTAGTAGTAGTAGTAGTAGTGGTAGTGGTGGTGGTGGTGGTGATTCTCCTCGTGGTAGTAGTAGAACTACTAATATAATTGGGCGGCCGCCAAACAGAACCGGTGGGACGTCGGACAAATACATACCGGCTTTTCGTCCCTCTATATTCTGCAGTTCAAATTCTGCGCGGGATAAATTTGACTTTCATAAATTCGGGGGTCTATAATATAAGTACCATTTGAACAATGAAGTCGATCTAATCGACTTCTCCCGCCAAAACTGCTGACCTTGTGTCAAAATTATTATTATTATTATTATTATTATTATTATTATTATTATTATTATTATTATTATTAATATTTTTATTATTATTATTATTATTATTATTATTATTATTATTATTATTATTATTATTATTATTATTATTATTATTATTGCCTTTGCACTGCTTCTAACGTTGGAGATGTACTACGGTGTCAGATGTTCACTACCACTGAACTAAGACAACACCATTTATTTTTCGAGCACCAACCAGAGTATTCGAGCGGTTCCAAGCATTGCTGTTTCCTGCAGGTTTTCCACACTTATTGCACCCCCTATTTGTTCCGCGTACTTCTCAAGATTTTTTACTCACTGTTCCCAGGGCTCCGACAGTTATTGGTACTACTACCACCTTTTTCATCGACTACAACTGCTTAACTTCCCAAGCTAACCAGTCATATCTATCGGAGCATGCTATATCTATGATCCAGTATACTTTGTTTTCTTTCGCAATTAGCACTATGTCTGGCTTCCTATTCTCTACCTCATGGTTGCACTGGATCATAAAATCCCATAGGATCTTTGCATTATCATTTTCGATGATGCCTTCGGGGTTATGTTATTACTAATATTTTGATCTGTCAAGGGCGTACATGTTGCAAAATATCTTATGGACAATCCATGCTATACTGTCATGACGCCTCTTATATATTTTTTCTGAGCTAGTGGTGTACATTCACTGGTAATACGCCATACGATTTCAGCATTGTGTGCACAAATTCTCCACTTATCACTTTCTGTGTTGTCTTTTTTGTATTTGCTGCAATCCATTCTTAATGCTTGCTCTTAGGCAGCACAGATTAGAGACTCCGTTTCCGGTTGTAAATCATTTTCAGTCATCCCTTGTCATCTTCTTTCTCTATCTGTCTTCTTTTCAACATCTCTATGAAATTGTCCATGCATTCTTTTCATTATCAACTTATTTTTAGTTTCATTCATTCTCAAGTGCATGTTTCCATCCTACACAAGCCTGATTTTCTTACTTCTAATAATAGCGGTTCTGTGGCATTTTTTAAATACCATGCTGTTGTTCTCTTCTGCCCTAACGCTGTGATGAATCCAATCCGTCCACTTTCCTGCTCCGCTTTTTCTTGATACATGCAGTCTGTCTCTGTCAGTTTTTGTGTGGAATATCTCATATCTAGTCAGCAGCTTTTTTCTCTGTCTGTTTAAGCTCTTTAGTTCGTCTACTGTCCATGCGATTACCTCTGCTCCATATCTAATGATTGAAACAGCCCAGGTGCTGATAGCTTCAATCTAATTAATATTATTATTATTATTATTATTATTATCATTATTATTATTATTATTATTATTATTAGTAGTAGTAGTAGTAGTAGTAGTAGTATTAGTAGTAGTAGTAGTAGTAGTAGTAAAAACAGCAACATTTGAGGATGTAGCAATTGTAGTTAGTTCGTGAATGATTTGACTGAATGTAATAAGAAATACAAGTAGTAAAAGTTGTAGAGAGAGACAGCTTGGCATTTCTGAATGAATTAGTAAATGTAAAGGCAATCTTCAGAAATCTTTTGTATATACGTAGGTATGAATATATGCATGCGATATATCTATATATAAACCACTTAAAACACGTATTGAAATTCAGAGAAACCATTTCACACAGATGCGTATGTGTATGAATTTCTTGTAAAGCCACACATATATACACGCGCGCACACACACACACACACACACACACACACACACACACACACACATACGCATACACACATATATATTTTTATATGCCTGCTAATCAAGCGAATATATACATAGTTACACAACATCAAAACACTATGTTACATAGATAAAAAAACAAAACAAAGAATGTGGAACAAACATAAAAGATTAATAAAATGCAAGAACAAAAATTTTAAGATGCATGAATAATACGCTTTCGGCTAACATATAAATCTAAAGACGAAAATGAATGAAGAAGTAAAGAGATCATATGGGAAGTTGATTAATAGGAAATGATTCTAATGAGAAATAGCCATTGGCGACGTTGCAGTAAATGAAAGTGAACAATCTAACATGTTATAACTAACTTTTTCTCTAATTATCTACCTTCATACCCGAACACACAGACATCTCCATACAAACATGTATTCTGTCGCTTTATATATATATATATATATATATATATATATATATATATATATATATATATAAACTATAAACGCATACATACATCAATATATATATATATACATATATGTGCATGTACATGTACATGTATATATATATATATATATATATATATATATATATATATATATATATATATATATATATATATATATATATATATATATATATATATATATATATACATATGTATACGTACATACACACAAATGTATAATATATATATGTAAATATATATATGCATACACATATGTATATAACTTACATCTTTATTACGTTTGTGATTACGTGTATGTGTATGTGTGTTTATCAGCTGTTTCATGTTCTTATATGTTCTTACAGATGTACGTGTGTGTGTGTGTGTGTGTGTGTGTGTCTGTGTGTCCATGTACATTTATGCGTATTTGCATATATACTTTTACTTATGCATCGCGGAAATATTCATTGTTTAATTCCGTGATTAAATTAAAATATAACATCATTTCCCTAGTTCTGAACAAAATAGCGAAGGAAGGTAACTCTGACTGATGGTGACATATATATGCATACATGCTGAAGCACTAAGCCTCTCAACCACTTCAATCATGCTCTCTATATATTATTCATTTTCAATTGTATGCATGCATGTCTGTCTGTATACGTAAATGTATATATATATATATGTGTGTGTTTGTGTGTATCTATGTGTATTCATACATCCAAACATACATACATTCATACATGCATGCATTCATACATACATACATACACACGTATACACACACACACACACACACACACACACATATATATATATATGTGTGTGTGTGTGTGTGTGTGTGTGTGTATGTGTGTGTAATTGCAATTAAGAGGCGATTCCATGCTCCCCACGACTCCAGAACTCCTAAAATTGATCTCATCTGTTTAATGGTATATTCGGGGTCTCACCTAACCCTTGAAACGTAGTACTTCTCAGATTTTAATCTAAGGGTCAAATAGTTTTACCAATCATAAAGAGTCTCCCATGATTTTTCACAAACACTCGGTGAACGCAACATTTCTAGTGGAAAGATTTCCGTTATAAAACTTGAAATCAAAATAATGCCTGCCTTATAGCGAAGCCTACCTCCGAAACCTACTATGGTGAACGAGTGGCAAATGTTTTAAACAATCTCGTTTCTTAAATCCAGTGTGGTACTGATGCCTCACCATGTCATGTCACACGGCTAGCATCTGACATGATGAGGCAATCCTAGTGTGTATGCCTATGCATATGTGAGCGCGTCTGTTTTTGTATGTTCTCACAGTCTCGTGAGAACATATGCATAATTATATGGAAAGAGGGTGATATATT
>NC_142933.1:101738457-101750957 GCF_046866305.1 Octopus bimaculoides
TTAAGGTATGTGTTATTTTCTGCTATTTAGCTTAGAAATATGTATATGATGAGCCCACAATTATTTGTAGGGGTTCAAGTGCGCCCTGACCTCAAACGAGTTGAGAACCACTGGTTTATACACATATATTGATGAACTTTTAATCAATATATTTGGTGAAACCCAGTTGGCATTAGGAGTATTTTTAACAATCCCTTACGCGGATATTGTTTCCTCAGATTCTGTATTTGTGTGTGTGTGTGTGTGTGTGTGTGTGTGTGTGTGTGTGTGTGTGTGTGTGTTTATGTGTGTTTGTGTGTTTGTGTGAGTGCATACGTGGCTTTGTATCAGTGTTTTTCCCCCATCGCCGCTTGTCAACCGGTGTTGGCGCGTTTAAGTCTATGTATTAGATGAAATTGTTTACATCTAGAAGATGAAATTCGTTCATTCAGCCATGGTAAGCATAACCTAGACAAGGCGCAAATTTGTTTAGCCAGACGTTGTTGAACGATCATTAGTATTAGTAACTTGTTTTTTCCTTTCTTGGCTATTATCATTTATTCGTTTTTGTTTTGATCATAGATGCCAAATCACTGATGGAATTCTCTTTCTCGTTTCCATTTAAGCACCCTTATCATGTTATATAACTAGTAGGATGTCCTTTCTTCTGCCTTTCTCATACTAACGCATGGCTGCCTTTCTATTCCTCTTATTCAGATCAACCTCTCCTCCACATCATCGTCATCACATCGCCACTACCATCACCACTAACATCATCATCATCATGGCTGTCATCATCATCAACATTATCAGCATTCTCGTCATTAATATTCCCTGTATATTATTCTCTTCACGTAGGTCTGATTATTTGGATCTGATGGCGTATAAGTTACTGAGAGAAAAACATGCCCCACTGAACGGGATGAAAGATTACTGCTGGGATACCGAATTACAATTGAATGGATTGGATCAATGGCAAAAAAAAAAAATATTTTCTTCGTCATCACTGCACAAGGCCAGATCTGAAAAATCGAAACTACTATCATTCGATCGTGAGTACAGCAGCCTAAATACAAAGAATTCTCTTCCAAACGCAGAATGCGATATCTATACTGAATATTCATATCTTCTTTCATTCATACTGTTACGAGGATCCCTGGGATACGAAGTTCGTGGGAGATGCGATTTCAACCACCTTCTGATTAAATAATGGTCTCTGGATTATTGTCTTCGACTCTTATGCATTTGAATACCCTCATTGTTGGAAACGGAGAAAAGTAAAACACTGCTTCTATGTGTATGTTATTAAAATCATCACAGAAAACTCATATACCTATCTGCCCACCTGTCTGTCTGCATAATCTATCTATCTATCTATCTATCTATCTATCTAAAAGTTATCTATCTATCTATCTATCTATCTATCCATCTATCTATATACCCATATAAAAGTGTATATATATACATATATATATATATTTATATATTACACAATCATATATATATATATACATGAATACATGTAAAGCCCATACGTAATGATACGTATATATGTGTTTGTGTATATATATGTGGATATATATGTGTGTGTGTGTGTGTATATGTATCTCTTTATCTATCTATCTCTCTCTCTTTCGCTCTGTGTATATATATATATATATATATATATATATATATATATATATATATATATATATAAGCTAACTTATATACGTTTGCTCATATGCCAGTTGGCGCACCACGTTTCTGTCTGATATCGTTATTGATCATTGATAATTGCACAGATCAAGAGGCTAATTGCTGCCCAAAGACATGTTCAGTGTCACGTCCGAAAATCAATTTGTTCGATAATATGAAAGACTAGAGCTACATTCACTTGGCTGTCAACTCTCGCACCTAATGCATTCTTTGCGCATGTGTATGTATATATATATATATATATATATATATATATATATATATATATATATAGATAGATAGATAGATAGATAGATAGATAGATAGATTGGTAGATACTTAGATAGATATATATAGATAGATAATTGTATATATATATATATACATATACATATACATATATTTATATATATATATACATATATATATATATATATATATATATATATATATATATATATATATATATATATATATATATATGTGTGTGTGTGTGTGTGTGTGTGTGTGTGTGTGTATGTGTGTGCGTCTGTGTGCGTGTGTGTCTGTGTTTATAGCCGTAAAAATGAAAGCTAAATTTTGAGGTGTCAAGTTATTTTGTTTTGTCTTTTCATTTTTCAGAAACAGTCTCACGACTTAACAACAATGACAACAACAACAACAACAACAACAACAACAACAACAACAACAACAACACCAATAATAATAATAATAATAATAATAATAATAATAATAATAATAATAATAATAATAATAATAAATGCCCGGATGCAATACCAGGCAGTGGCTCTCATGGCTTCTGATATTAATTGATTGGAAATGTTATCATGTACATTGTTTTGTGTTGGTATAAAAGATGGGCTACAGCAAATATTCTGCTTAACACCACAGATTTGCTTGTCAGTTGCTTGACCTTAACCAGTTGAGCATGTCCCTTGGTGGCTGATGATTATGTGCATCTCTTGTCATGAGCGCAAGTAGTGGGGGAGCATCATAGCCATGTGTCGAGAGGAATTCTTTGGGGTTTGAATAAATCTAACTGGACCTCACCTGCAAGCTCATGCGCTGCTTATCTATATATACGATCGCCATGTGACACACATGATTCTGTAGTCATGATTGGTATTTTGGGGTTTTGTATATTTTATCCGTGTCAGTTTGATGGCATGTACTGCTTTGTCAGTCAAAAAAAAAAAAATAAATAATAGCAATAACAACTGTTCAGAATTCAGACACAATTCCAGGAATTCTGAGGTGAAGCTTTTTGCTGATTGGATAGATGGCTACTAACCGACTTGAACTCTCTTTTTCGACTCCGAAAGGATTAAATGCAACAAGTATTTCTTAAAGCTTTCCTACGAGAATATCAAAATTGGGAACAAATACTGCAAGGTGATTTTCTCTCTCCAACACACTATTGAATCTGCCAGAGAGGAATAATTTTTGCGTTATTAGCCAAAAGGCTCAAAGAGACAGAGGAATACATATGACCATTAATAGAAACTTTACAGATAAAAGTCATCAGCAGTGTGGTGTATAGATTATAGAAATGCAAGGGGGCAGCTCATAAGATATTGCTACAGTAAACACATTGTGGTACTAAAATACTGAAAGATATATTTGTAAAATATAGAAACATACGAATTTATGAATTCTTGTAAAATACCTTGGTACCATTATTTATACCGGTAACGAATGTGTAGAGTGAAATTCCGATTAAGCATGAATGCAAGATTAGTATTGATTGTTACTTGTGATGGAAGCATATGCACAAACCGGGTTTGGTTGCAAGGATATAATGACTACAAATGCATGCGATATATCAATGGAAATGTATGATGGAGGAAGGTAATGAAAGAATGTTTGACCAAAAACAGAATGATAAGCGAAGTTTGTGCTTCACAATATTGGAACTTGGAACAATGAAACCAGAAATCTCACTTACATATGCCGCTGAGGCAAAAGATAGAAGTGTAAGGAATAAAATAACAGGTAATTTTTCGTGTATTCTGCATTTTTAAACTGATTTTCAAGCAAGGTTGAATTAAAATCCTTTTGTAAGAGCATAATGGATTAGGCGAAGATCATGAAAGACTGAGAAATATTGTTCAAATCCTGCAAAAGAAACATTTTAGTGACTGAATGAGGATTTAGAAATTGTGATAGGTCTAAGTTGGAAAGAATTACCTGAAAACTTAATTAAATTAACCATCGTCAGAAAAGAAACATTATAACGGAAATTAACAATTTGATGAAAGCAGATAATGCAGAGAATGTGATGGAATTAGACTTGGTATTAGACTTGGCAGTTGAGCAGATAAAACCATAGTAGCAGAGGAGAACAGAGAATGCAAAATAAACAGATCCAATGTATGTTTATTACAACGAAGAAATGTAGTTCACCTGAAATTCCAAGAGATAAATACTGAATTAAGGGGAAACTATAAGATAAAAAGAAAGGTGTGAATCTGATAAAAGAGTTGCATCAGTTAATATTTTGGGAGGAAAATGTAAAAATCAGTTGATGCACGCATAAAATGAACTGAATCGGTTATAATCAGTTGAAGCGGAATGGAAGATCAATCATAGGTCATATACGACGCAGGAAAGTAAGTTCTCCAAATAAATTTTGTTAGGGAAATGAAGCATATTACTGAATCTGAATAAATATAAACAGTGAAAGGCGAAGAAAAATAGTCAATAGACAGAAAATATGGTACTTTTTTTTATAGAGGATATAAAATAAACAGCGTATTAAAACTGCCACTCGACCAGTCCGATATCTCAGGGGCATTCATTGGTAGTGGGTGAGAAAACTAATTTGAATGCATATAGACTTAGGATTGAAGGAAAAGAAAAGAAACAGGCGGTGAGAATAGGTTCTCAGAATGGATGACAAATGAAAGTGCGATGTCTGCGTTAAAAGACTTGTAAAGGTATAATGAAAAAGAAAGACAAAAGAGTTGAACATGTCGCAGACAGTACGTCTAAATATATTTTTGTTACTTTAGGAATTTTTTTTTTTTTTTTTTTAATGAAGCATCTCTCCGTCAGGGAAAAAAAAGCAAGTGTAGAAATACGGAATTCATTTTAATAATATAATATACATATTTTCCTGTGTGATGATAAATGTTGTAACGGAGGGTTTAGCTTGAGGAACATTGGTATTTGCCTGACATCAAGGCTGTGAAAATACATTCAGCCGAAAATAATCGCACGACTAAAGTTCCAGTAGCCTTTTGTTAATAAGTATTAGCTACACAAAGAATTTTGTTTGTAGTAATGCTTCATTGCTCGTGACTGACAGCTACTGTTGTTCTTATTGTCAACAGTATCTTGTCTCCCGCTATCAGCTCGCTATTTAGTGAGCAGTGACCCGATATAGTTTGTTTCTGTTCGTCTGACTCAGTTTCATTGCTGTTGTTTGCTATTCTTTCTATAAGCTGATATTAACCGAAATGAAGGTTGACTGATTTTCGTTCGACTGTTTTTGATCCGTTAAGATTTTTCTAATGTCGTTCAAAGAACTCGATGTTTTAATCATTGACAATCATTGGCTACATTTTTCTTAACCTCATTTCATCCGTCATTTGTTTTCACAAGACACCGAGGATTATTTGAAAAACCGTTCGTCATATTTTTGCTGCCGTGACAAAATATCGGTTACGTTTCGTGTTTGAAAACCATTACACTCCAAATTAGAATCAGGGTATAAATCTGCTACAAACTCATTGAAATAAAAAGAAATACAACGATTGTCAAGAACATTTCTGTTCAATATTATGCTTTACTTTGATGTACAAATTTTGACTAAATATATTGCTGATAATTAATGTACAACACTTAAGTTTATAAATATCTGCTTTTAAATAACAAAATAATACTGAGTTGACGAAAAAGTTCATACGAGCTGCACACAACTTTGGCTGGCTTTAAATACAATGTATATTTAAGGTTGGGTCACCATCTATGGATAGAATATATCTAAATTTAGATATTGTGACAACAAAGAAGATAGCTACCTTAGTTTTAGCATATAAACGAGAACTGGGAATTTACGTCATCAGGTGAGTGAGATGAGGAATGTTGAATTAATGCGATTTATTTCCCAGTGAGATTCAATATTACCAGAGCTGTTTGTTTATTATATTAAGTGATGTCTTTAGGAATAATGACTATGGAATATGAGTTAATAGAAGAAACAATTGCGAACATATTTGTCTACTATTTATGGCTGATCGTAAGAGGTATGGAAAATGTTAAAGACAAAATAGATGCAACATACCAAGAGGAGTATGCGTCGATGTTCAGAGAAAATAATTTATAACTGATGGTATAGATATAAGTGAGGTGTAAGCGATAAAACAATGAATATGAGAAGTATATAGGCATATATTAACAAGAATCGATACAGCAAAAATAAAATGAAATTTGAATTCGATAAAGAATATTTGCAAAGTAGAAGCTAGTTTTAATCTTTTAAAAACGAATGGCAAATACATGATTATAATAATAAGCACGTAGGCTCATTGGATGAGATGGAGCAGAACTTAGAATGAATGTAAAATAGAACATCGTATAGAAAATGAAGTAAAAAATACGTAATATCTATGCCATCTTCCCGGATCCTGAGGCGAGAATTCTTTTTAATTCTCGATGGCAAAAATAAAGAAAATATAGCAAAATATGTAGTTGTTATACAAACAAATGATTTATTAAACGTTCTTCAATTGAAGTAAAATATATTACATAATAAAATATATGTTTATATGAAAGGAACAGTAGAAGAGACAGAAAACCTGGATGTATAATTTAGCGTGGTATTTTATAGAATACAAATAATATGTAATAGATAAATACACATCATTTGAAAGAGTGAAATGATTTGTCCACTAACTCCATTTCTATAATAACATATTCTGACAGGAGAGGTGAGTAGGAATGCTTACTCGTCTAAAACGGTGGACGAGCGAAATGAAGTGAATCTAGTTTTGAGCTCAGCATTCACTAAATTCAGATGTAATGCAGAAGCCTTGATATGCTGATCTCTGAAATGGAGAAGAACATTTTGGATAATTGAAGCAGGTTCATAAGGGGATAAAAGAATGGCGGTAAATGGAAAGGAAAATAAGGGGAAGTATGAAACGCTGAAGTGATAAATATGTACAGTAACGGAAATGTAAATTGTTCATATAATACCTGAAGCTGTGGATGCTTTGGGGGACAATAGCAGATAAAATAAAGCAGAGATTGCTGAAATAGGAATTCAGATCCCGGTAGAACTACTTTCGGAAACGACATTAACAAGGATATCTCAGATTCGAAGTAAATTTGTGGAAATATAATTGAAGAGAGAACACTGGAGGCGGATTTCGTAATTAGTTTCGATTTTCAACATTGCCCTCATAAATCTGCTGATTTAAAAGGATGTAGTAGTAGTAGTTGTTGTAGTAGGCGGTTAGCTGGCGGAAACGTTAGCACGCCGGGCGAAATGCTTAACGGTATTTCGTCTGCCGTTAGGTTCTGAGTTCAAATTCTGCCGAGGTCGACTTTGCTTTTCACCCTCTCTGGGTCGATCAATTAAGCACCAGTTACACACTGGAGTCGAAGTAATCGACTTAATTCCTTTGTCTGTCCTTGTTTGTCCCCTTTATGTGTTGCCCCCTGTGGGCAATAAAGAAATGTGTTGGTGGTAGTAGCAGCTACATCAGAAATAATAATTACAATGGTTTCAAATTTTAGCACAAGGCCAGCAGTTATGGGGGTGGGTAAGTCGATTACGTCGACCCCATCACTCAACTGCTACGTATTTTATCGATCTGGAAACCATGAAATATAATCTCGACCTAGGTAGGATTAGAGTTCAAATGTTAAAGACAAACGATATGCTACTAATCATGTTTCGGATTTATGTAACAAAACGAATAACGATATTAATATTTGTCTATGGTGGTATCAGCAGTTCATTTCACATAACAACGAGCTAGTGAGATGTGGGAATGCACATACAACGTCTTGGTTAATAATTGGTGCCAATTATTCGCACACGCGCAGTATTTCCTGGGGAGGGACAGCACAAGGACAGACAATACAAATATACAGTGGAGACATAGAATATAGTTCAATTGTTTTAAGCTTGTCACTTGTATTATTTTTGAATCTTCCTTTGTCACTGTCAAAACTGCTGTTAGTAACCACATCTCAGCGACCTCGGGAGCATCCAGCCGATCCTTATTATTTTGATGGTATATTCACATCTACTAAGCAGCTGACCTCTACGAGAGGGCATGGCTTTTATTCTTGTCGCAGAGAATAATACATGTATTATTTCTTATTTCTTTACTACTCACATGGGGCTACACACAGAAGGGACAAACAAGGATAGACAGACAAACAGATTAAGACGATTATATCGACCCAGTGCGTAACTGGTACTTATTTAATCGACCCCGAAAGGATGCAAAGGCAGAGTCGAGCTAGGCGGAATTTGAACTCAGAACGTAGCGGCAGACGAAATACCGCTAAGCATTTTGCCCGGCGTGCTAACGTTCCTGCCAGCTCACCGCCCTTTACATGTAATGTATATATGTATGTATGTGTGTATGTATGTATGTATGTATGTATATATGTATATATGTATGTTTGTATGTATGCATGCATGTATGAGTTATGTATTTATGTATTTATTTATTTATGTATTTATGTATATATGTGCGTGTATGCATGTATGCATATTTGTAATGATTTCTACAGAGATATAAAGGAAACGAAATTTCCATAGATACATACCAACATTAATATTAGGATACAGTGACATCTAGCAGAATGTGAAGTGAATATGATCAACTTTCCTTTCTCGATCTGTTTATTTCCTATATAAAAATAAATCGTACACACACGCATAGGCGCATGCACACACGCACGTGAACACACATGCACACATATACATACACATAGATGCACACATACATACATATACAAAAAGATACGTTTGTGTGAGTGAGAGTAAAAAGTAGAAGTATTCTCGACGAATACTAATAGTCCTTTGGCATTAGATATCGGATATTCACATCTCACCAAGTAAGTACATTATAGATCTAATAGAAATTTTAGGCAACGATAGAAGGAACATTTTATTAAAGCCATGATACAGATCATAATTTTATCTGAAAAGGTTATTATTAAAGTTTAGCGAGAAGAAATGTTGTCATTTCCTTTAAAGATAATAGAAAGGTAGTTGAGGAAAAAGAAAATCCTTTCAGCAAACCGCAAGAGGACTATTAATCTTACTAAATGTTTTGTATACCAATATTCTCACTAGTTACATAAACGTAAGTCTAAAACCTTTCGCAGGACATAGTGCGAAGGAGTGTGTCAGTGTGTCTTTGTCTACCTATAAATATATATGTACGCTGCGTTATGTTATGCAATATAATGTCTCAGTAATATGTAACATAATGTGAGTTATGGTGATGGAGAATACACTGTTGTAAATATTTAGAGAGCATCATTCGAATTATATGTAATAACATAAACATACCTAGATATGTTTCTACTTCCCTCTCTCTTTCTCTCACTCTCACTCTTGTGTTTATATATGTGTGTGTGTGTGTGTGTGTGTGTGTGTGTGTGTGTGTGTGTGTGTGTGTGTGTGTGTTTGGAGACCACATAGTCGTTTCATCTCTAACTTGCTTGCATGTCCGTTATAGCCTTTCCGGATTTGTCTATACATTGCAATGTTATTTTCTAAAATACCACTTATTTAATATCATGATTAGAATCGTCATTATCTAAGTTTAATGTCAACTGTCTAAAATTTTACTTGGCGATCGTGGATCATATGCTATGATATAATCTATGAATAGATTATGCTTTTCTTGTGAGGAGGGTTGCTAGAAACCCCGCAGAACGAAAACCAAGGCCCGTCAAACGACTGTTGAATTTAGTGTTGAACGACTATTTAGCAATAGACCCCTGGGAGTGAGGGGCCCTCTAGCGGTTGTTAAAGCATATCTGTACGAAAAGGTCAATTTTTATAGAAGAAGATATGCAGGGAATATTTTGTGGATCTTTCATTTGCGATGGCGATTATTGCACTCCTATACTCCTATATCGGCACTGGGCTTTCTGCCTTTAATTGTCTCTGAATCAAGTTAATAGAATGAAGAGAATTTGATAGAAGGGCTCTGCGGCAAGCACAGAAATCGCAGTCTCGAACCCGAGTGAAGCCGATTGCTGGCGTAATAAACTTATAAATGGTCATTGCAAGCACTTTGCATTGGCGATGGTCACTGTGGGTCTAAATACTGACTGGACACAGATATATATATATGAGCATGTTGGTGTATAATACATACATATATACATTCCCACTCACTTGCACGTCTGTATGTTATTGTTATATTAATGGTTGCTGGCCTATTGTATTTCTGAAGTAGAACGCAAATCTAGAGGGATATCATACCTTGTGAGGTAATACGTAATTGAAATAAATTATTAACCCATATACTCCCATAAAAGATTTCACTGTATTCAGATGACACGTTATGGTAAGCTTTCACAATCTGGAAGAAAAGGACAGGATGGTGATGCTGGCTACCTGTGTCGACTACCTACTGAACATTTCGTATACTCACTCAAATGCTTTCTAGCGAGTTTATGTCCGAACACATAGGAGCAGGATTTGCGATGCGAAAACGCTACCAGGGGTATATATGGGTTAAAAGCCTGGAATTTTTGTGTTGGTCAATGTGTGCAGGCATTATTAGTAGAAGTGAAATATGAAAGAAATTAATGCTCACTGTAAGAGAATAATACGTAGAATAAAGTGAATGGTGCTAAGATTGTATCAATGTTTTGAGTATATATGTGTGTATTATTGTTTGTGTATATTGAGTGTCTAAAGTGAACAACCTTAATAAATGACTACGACATTGTATATGAAAATGTTTCGAGATTTTTTCCGGAGTATATGAGAACGATAAATCTGTTATTAGACACTTCCGGGCATTTACACGAGAATTTTCTTCAGGACTGAAAATTATGTCTACTTGGTGTAATTTCATGCTTTTATATGACAAGTGGAAATAATTATATACTATGACTTCTCTTAAAATAGTGTCGAGTATTCAAACTGTTTGCCCAAATTAACTTAAATTTGTGACGATCGAGTTAACTCCATTTCTACAAATCAATAATTTTATTACTATCATTGTATACTACATAGATAGTAATTATGCATATGATAAAATAATCTGGTTTCTTTCGCTTTGAAACCTATTATGCATTGATAGCTTAGCCATGCTGTATCGGCACTACTTTCCTTCGGAAACGATTGTTATTGTGGAGAGAAAAAACTTGATGCATAAGGTAGCTTTTGCATAAGGTTGTGTTTACAGTAGAGAAAATTTTGCATATTGAAATATTTTGTCAAGTATAAACGAGACGATTTTCATGTACGTGTATGTACATCATCAAAAGTATACAATACACAACGTCGTCCCTCGTGTACAAACAAATCAACATATAAATGAAAAATATGAATGGATAGTAAGTACAGAAATATATTCATAAATCTGCTCAGGAAGGACAGAAACGTAACGAAAGAAATAATGTCTAGCCCAAGAGGTGTCTCCTATCATTACTTGTTTTTGTCATTCCATAGTAATTACCTTTTGTTTTCAAATGTGTCGTTATAGGCATCTTTGAACCCGAAGTAAAATATTCAATAAATCTCAATGCGTCAAAGACTATGTCACTCTTAAATCACAATCTCTATGGCTGTTAATTAGTTCTTTAATAGCAATAATAATAATAATAATAACAATAATAATAACAATAATAATAATAATAATAATAATAATAATAATAATAATAATAATACGTAGGATTGATATTATAGGGAATGTTACTATGCTTGCCACGACTAACACTGACTCTGAGGAAAGCAAAAGCTGGCTGTGTATTCAAAAGCTGCCAACAAAAGTCAAATACTTGTTATTCATTGATGACCTCAAGCGTTATGCTAAAGATGAATCCCAAGTCAGTTCCCTCGTTGAAACGGTGTATATCTTCAGTGCTTATATTAGAATGGAGTACGGACTGAGAAAGTGTGGTGTGTTGGTCTCGAAGAGAGGTAAAATCAAATGTATAGACGGGATAACGATACCGTAGGAGTAGGTTATGAAGCAGATAAAAGAGACAGCCTATAAGTACTTGGGGATTTGGGAAATGGATAAATTGATGGACAAAGAAATGACAGAAAAATTTAAGGTGGAGTACTTGCCCTGACTGAGACTGATCCTTAAGTCAAAATTGAACGGATGGAATAAGAACGAAGCTATCAGCACCTAGACGGTTACACTCCTTAGATATGCAGCAGGGGTAATCGCATGGAGAGTAGACGAACTAAACAACTTAGACAGAAAGACAAGGAAGTTGATAACTAGATATAGGTAACTACACCACAAAAGTAACATAGACAGACTGAATGTACAAACAACAAGAGAGGGAAGAGGACTTATGGAATGCGAAAACGGCATTACAACAGAAGAAAACAACATATCATAGTGTATAAAAATGCCACAGGGCCGTTATTATTAGAGGACAGTCAGGCTTGTGTCAGATATATGAGTGCAAAGATAAAGTGATAGACAAGAAATTGAAAACGAATGAAACTGAAAATAGGTGGATCAAGAAAAGAATGCATGGTCAATTTCATATAGATGATGAAGTTAGCCAGACAGAGATGACTAAAAGGGATTAAAAAACGGAAACGAGGCTCTAATCTGTGCTGCCCAAGAGCAAACATTGAGAACAAACTACATTAAATACAGAATAGACAA
>NC_142933.1:101753457-101758457 GCF_046866305.1 Octopus bimaculoides
CTGTAAGAGAGTTTTAAGCTAAGAAGTAAGAACTGGACAAACAGTGTGTTAATGTTCAAATGTTTTAAATGTATTGAACAAGTGGAGAAGAAAAAGAGAAAGGTGAAGAGAAAGTAAACAAGTTTTGTATACCACTGCTGTCGTGGCGCGTGATGTTCCATTCTCAGTTTTTAGGCCTCAAACTTCCGAGATCTTTTACACGGTTTAGAAAACCGAATGACCCATGTAGTAAAGGTATGAATCTGAGAGGGGAATATTTTGAATAGTACCACAATTAACTCAGCCTCTAGGATTTTTCTTTTACCCGAAGGAATGAACTTTTCAGCACACTGTTGCGGCTGTGCGGTAAAAAGATTTCTTCTCACCCAAATGGTTCTGTGCTCAATCACACTGCATGACAACTTGGGAAGTGTTATTTGCTATAGATTCGGGTTGACCAAGACCTTGGTAGCGGAAATGGTTGCCGGAAACTAAAGGAACCACGTCGTATATATATATATATATATATATATATATATATATATATATATATATATATATATATATATATATATATATATATATATATATATATATATATATATATATATATATATATATATATATATATATATATATATATATACATATATATACTCACACATACGAACAAACACACATACACAAGCGCGCGCATAAACACACACACACACACACACACACACACACACACACACACACACCTGTATTTGCGCGCATGTGTCTTTGTGTCTGTCTCTGTCCCTCATCATTGCTTGACAACCGATGCTGGTGTGTTTATATCCCCGTAATTTAGTGGTTCCGCAAAAGAGACCAATAAAATAAGTACTAGCTTCCAAAACATGATCTCCACAATCGATTTGTTCGACTAAAACAGTTAAAGCTGTACTCCAGCATGGTTGAAGTCAAATGACTGAAACAGCATAAAGATATAAAAGTATAAATAGGTGAAGGCATAGGTGTGTGGTTAGAAGCTTGCTTTCCAAGCACTTGTTTTCAGGCTCAGTCCCAAAGAGTTGCACCATGGGCAAATGTCTCCTAGGGCTGACGAAAGCCGTGTGAGTGGATTTGGTTCACACAAACTGAAAGAGGCCCGTTGTGTTTATATATGCATATATGTGTGTGTGTGTGTGTGTGTGAGTGTGTGTGTGTGTGTGTGTTTGTATATATATATATATATATATATATATATATGTATGTATGTATATATGTTTGTATCTTTGTTTCTCTATGTACACCTACTGTCGCTTGATACCGATGCTGGTGTGTTTATGTCTCCGTAAACTAGCGGTTCGGCAAAAGAGAATGATAAAATAAGTACTAGGCTTACAAAGAATAACTCCTGGCGTCATTTAGTTCGATAAAAGGCGGTGCTCTAGAATAGCCGTAGTCAACGTACTGAAACAAGTAAAAGAAAAAATATATATACACATACATAAATGTGCATATATATCTATATACACCACATAGGCACACATCTATATATATATATACACACATACATACATACGTATATATATATATATATATATATGCATATATATATATATGCTTATATGTCTCTCTCTCTCTCTCTCTCTCTCTCTCTCTATATATATATATATATATATATATATATATATATACAAGAATAAGGGCAGGGAATCGTCAATTAATAATAGAATTAATAATTAACAATTTTGCCAAGTAGTTCAGTATGAAAAAACCTTTATCGGTAAAACCATTTATCATTATAAATATAGGGATTAGCATTGAGTTGCTTCTCCAACATACTGAAAATTTAGAAATAGCAGTCAAAGAACTACTGATTCTAAACTACAAATTTGTAGTTTAGAATCAGTAGTTCTTTGACTGCTATTTCAAAATTTTCAGTATGTTGGAGAAGCAACTCAATGCTAATCCCTATATTTATAATGATATATATATATATATATATATATATATATATATATATATATATATATATATATATATATATGCATACATGTGTATCATAATCTTATATTGTTATTTTCTAGGACCATCGGGAGCCTCGTTGGTCATCCCTTAAATCAATATCTATGACATATCCCATTCTTGTTATGAAAACATCCTTTCAGTTAGATTCCCATAATTACTACCCTCTCAAAGATTCCTTCATTTCTTTTCCTCCGGCACTTCATACTCACCTATTCTTCCCTTTGGTACTCTGTTCAGTATTCAATTTAGTAAGAAACATTTTCAATTATAACGATGTAATGAATTGCTCACATGTTTTTATTAGTTCTCTTGCATTTCGATATATTTTCAGGAGTTTTTCTGTCTTCTTTTTATTTTGTGTTCGTAGTTTCTTTTTCTTACAGTTTGGCTTCCAATTTCTTCAACTTACTTTCGGTACAACCATAGAACACTCTTCAATAATTTTACGTATATTTCTACTATTAAATCTCTTAATTATGTCCGTATTAATATGTGCCTTCCATCTTTTTTTTTTGTATGTCTATATCAGTTGTTATTAATACTCTATCATTTCTAGACAATAATAGTCTTTTTGATCAGTTCAAGTTCACTATAATCTCATTTATTATTTCATAACGTTCTTGAACTTCCTCTAGTGTCTCATGCATTGATAATCTTTCTGCTTCACCAGCTTTCACTTCCAAGAATTTTCCTTTATTACTTCTTGAACACATTTCTATTTTTCTGCTGAGATTCCGATATAAAGCTTATTTCAGCTTTAATGTCCATCTTTTCTGTCTCCAGATTTCAACAATTCGTCTGTCATTCTGACTCGTATCCGTAACTTCCATTCTGTCAAACGAATACCGTAGATTAGATATTTCGTACATTAATACATTGAATTAAGCCAATTTTCTATAATCACCATGACAAACTATTGATAATATATAGAGAATAGCAGCTGAGATAATAGTATCGTAATAAGTTTGCCAGAAAATATACGTGAATTATATAAATGCATTTTATCGCATATGTAGGCTTCGACATTTGATTGCGGAATGCAGGTAGTTAAGGTATATAGGATAACAGATAGTAATTTACAACGTGCAATTCGTCAACAAAGTGTATGACGCCAAAAAAGTATAAGTTCAAATCTAAAATGGAACTGGAGTTTGTAGTTTAGTGCAACTGGCTGGACTTTTTATTGTCTCCCTTCCGCCTAGAGTCACTGCTGTAATGACCTAGTGACGAAGTAATAAATCGAGAAGGTTACCGACATAAAGAACTCATTTAATTTATCTGGATTATGCTGTGACATTCTTTTTGTTAGGAATGAAACATCATAATCCTTTCTGCTATCGGAACAAGGTCGGAAATATGGGGGAAGAAGTCTTGTCGATCCGAGCGCTCAATTTGATACTTATTTTAGCGATGCCGAAAGAATGAGCGGAAAAATCAATATCGACATAATTTGAACTCTGAATATATGATGGAATGTACGACGGGAGAATTGCAGCTATGTATTTTGTTCGCCAGCTCACTTTCTTTAAATGAAGCATATGATGAATATATATGATATGTAACGGCAATGTATGATATATATGTCTGTTTAAATAGGCAAATGCGAGAATTGAAAGTTGGACATTAATAATAATGCACTTACAGTGACTAAGCAATCGACCTGAACGAATGTGATGTGACACTTGCTGGGAAATAACAGGAGACAAATAAATTTTAACAAATGGAAATACTGTACAACGTAATTGTCACATTACATCCTGGATTAAATGAAACATTTACAAATGTGAATAAATCTAAATGTGCATGAATACAGATTTGCGATTTAAATTAAGCTGTATGTGTAATTTTAAAGAATCATTTAAAGACAATTCTGAAAATGTTTTCCCCATGTGACAACTGGTTTGAATATACGCATTGTAGTTCGGAGATAAAGTTAGTTATGAGAGAAGAACATGTAAAACAGCTCCGATGTCTTCTGACTGATATATTTGTGTATGTTACACTTCATCTAGGAAGCGAAACAAACTCATATTTTCACAGGCATGAAAAGACGATGAAGACAGATCCTGGTCATCCCATATAGTAAAACATGTTTAAATACTGAGAAACTGACTTTCAAATATATAAGCTGAAATTTGTCAGCTTTATCTTGCTAAAGATTTAAGTTTGGCCAATGATTAGGCGGCTATTGCAGGACGTGCGGCTTTTGGAGACAACGTCTAGCGTTGAAAAACAAGCATGGAATATTTTTGCTGCAGCTGTGCCTGAATTTCTGGAAAACAGGAAGTTGTCAAATTATGACGGATTGTACAGACATTGGCAACTACTTTTCAAGCATTGAGTTGCAACATGTGTGTAAAAGTGCTTTTCCTGCACAGTCATATGAAGTAATTTCCTGAAAATCATAGTGCAGTAAATGATAAGAAGATGAAAAATTCCACCAAGACATCGAGTCTATGGAGACTAGGAATCATAAAAGGTGGAACACAAACTTCATGGCTGACAGCTACTGGTCTCTGCAAAGAGACTGACGTAATAGAATATATTCACGGAATGCAGCAAAGATAAACTCCGTTCCTTGCGTAGCCGAAATTCCAGTTTGATTGACATACTTATCCAAAGAGGAGCAATTAAGCATTTTGTGGAATATATTTGTAAAAACAATACAAATTTCAATTTGGCTACTTATTTCAGTATTGCATTTAAAGGCAATATCGACATTGTTCGGTAGAAAATCTATTCTCGCTTAACTAAAGTATTTGACTTGATAGAAAATTTCTGAGGGCATTTTTGAACCCGGCAACATCAAATTAGGCAGATTTACTGTAAAGAGCAGTTAAACTAAAAACATTTCTTTGTAAATGTTCCCCAGTGTCAAATAATAGAACCAGCTAATGACCCATTACTTACAGATGAATAATACAATTGTACTTATTATTCAGGTGTGCATAGGAAAAAGAAAACTGGACGTAACAGAAGATAACTGACTGTAGATTTGGAATCAGCATGCCAATTTTAGTGTA
>NC_142933.1:101763457-101803457 GCF_046866305.1 Octopus bimaculoides
GTATATGTATTTATACTTATATAAATATACACGGAACACCATGTACTTACGGAGCAATAGATGAATATATTTATTTTAGATCCACGTTCGAAAACTCTATGCTTTATAAATAATCTGTGGTTTATATCCTTTATCATAAGATTTTATTTTCTCTCCAGACCATATTTTCACTGCATGGGGATTTATCTTTCCTGCAAATTCTCCAGTCCGATTCCAAATACCAGAAATACGCCACATCGATTTTGCTAAAATGTCCGTTGCATTTCTAGTTTACTGAAGGGAATAAAACAGAGGAGAGATAATCTTGGGAAACAGTTCCATATGCCTTTGAGTTTTGGCACACTTTTTCCGATAAGGTGTTCCATTAGAACTATATATATATATATATAAACACATATATATATATGTATGATTGTATGTATACATACATACACACATATATATATATATATATATATATATATATATATATATATATTTATATATATATATATATATATGTATATATATATATATATATATATATATATATATACATATATATATATATATATATATATATATATATATATATATATATATATATATATATATATATATATATATATATATATACATGTATATATACCAAAGATCTGCATATATACACACGTACATAAATACATAAAATTATGTAAACGTTTATGCATGTGCGTAGGTATTTATATATGTATATATATATATATATATATATATATATATGTGTTTGTGTGTGTGTGTGTGTGTATCTGTGTATGTTTGTGTGTTTATACTCATTTACATACAAATATATACATGCTTATTTTTGTAACTTTTTACATATACATGTTTATACATATAGTTACACACAAACATGCAAGCACGTTGAAACTCGTGTGTGCATATACGAATGTACGTATGAATATTTATATGTAAAGCTGTCTGAACGTATTTGTACGTGTTCGTCAGTGCTTTTTGATGAGTGAGTAAACAGATATACATATCGGTTTACACACGCACACACAGACACACACAGACACACACACACACAGAGAGATACACACATTCATATATATATATATATATATATATATATATATATATATATATATATATATATATATATATATATATATATATATATATATGCATACTTCGATATACACACACAGATACATGTATACATACATACACATACATAATTATATATTGTAATGGAATAATTACTATGAGGCATTGTGTAGAATATATTGTGTAAAAGATCGTGGGTAAGGCCAAAACAATGCGAAGTAAATGCAAGGCAAGGTAAATAACAAGTAACTAAATATTTGAATTAAGGTTGGCTTACCTTGTGTTCAATATTTCGGGATTATGACCCCATTTTCAAGAATCTGCTAGGTTCCTGTAACTCCCTTCTATTGTTGATCTTGGGTTTCTTTTGGTGTATGAGGATGGCATCAGAAATTCTAACGTTTCCTCTGTTCCACTGAGTTGCCCTGATGTGCACTGTACATATGCATATTCATATGTAAAGCTGTCTGAACGTGTTTGCCAGTGGTTTTTGATGAGTGACTAAACTGATAAAAACATCTGTTTATACATATGAGCACATCAAGGCAACATGGCGGAAAAAGGGCACCCTAGAAATATCTGAGGCCACCCTCATACACCAAAAAACCCCCAAGATCAATAGAAGGGAGTCACAGGAACCTAGCAGGTTCTTATAGCAACACCCTTCTGCGCATGTCCACTCCACACACGCTCACACACACGCACATCGGCAACATTCGTCAATTTCTTGAATATGGGGTCATAACCCCGAAATATTGGAGACAAAGTAAGTCTACATAAATTCACATATTTTTCTTGTGATTTACCTTGCATTTACTTCGCATTGTTTTGACCTTACCCACATCTTTTATACAATATGGATATATCTACGTCTATGTTTGTTTGTGTTTGAGTGTCTGTGTTTAAATATGCTTGCCCATACTCATATCCGTATATGCTTGTATATACGCATGGACACAACTAGACATAATGCTAAATGATTTGGTATAGTTCCTTTTATATCGGACAACACCAAGCTTAGGAAACGTCTTCGAATCTATGAGCACAAATTTAATCATGATTGTAGACAAGCTTAAAAGTTCGTGGATTGTTCAAATGTTCTTCTGTAAGAGAACTTACCAGTTAGAGCCATATTTCTACTGCATATATAATATTACTTCGAGATTAATTCTATGCACCGCAGCAACATCGATATTAATGGGGCATTTTACCTAGACTAAATTGTCACTTTTTTTGAAAGACGAGGAATTTGCATGACAATATATGTAACAGGTCAACCGATTAAGCTGATCTGCTTTCGTTGTACTTTTAACCTTTCTCTCAGTTCAAATCTACTCGAGTTTAAATTTAGTTTACATCTTTCTGGAGATAGTAAATCGATAAAATATCAGAGACGTTTCTTCTTTCCTTTTTTGCACACGTTTTGCTTCTCCACCCTTCTCTTTTTAATATTGTCTCTTGTTTTGTGGCACGAATTATCATAGACAAAAAAAAAAAAAATGAAATCTACTTCCTGCAGAATATAGAAGCTTCGAGCAAGATGCTCGCAAATAATTAATAGAAAGAAAAAAAAAGCACAAAGAAAATTACTTAAAGTTGTACTGAGGGACCATTATATTGTGAAACAGAGAATATAAGGATCCAGATTTCGTGGGAAGTCGAATAACCCTGTTTTAAACATTCTTCGGTCTGTTTCTGAATCTCGCACGAACAATTGTAAAGCTAGATTAAAGTATACTTCCACCATGTTGTTCTGTTGGATTGGATTTACAATGTGAATTTGTTATTTTTTCATATTCTCATACCCGATCTGACATAATTCGTCTGTTATGAAAAAGTGTCCGCATTTGAAATACTTTCGTTCGATACCTACACACATAACTCAAATTGGAATAACAAAACACAAATACATATTTAGGATTGGTTTTGTAATTGTAATGTAGAATTTCATTTAGCAAACATGGGACTGCTATTTCTAGCGGTCCTAAGGTGTCTCTAGCTACTGTATACGTTTACCTGACATTTCAGATCCCTCCCTCCCAACACACACTCCCGACAAGGGCGGAGAAATCATTATATTACCATGTATATACGTATATACATATACAAACACATAGGTATGTATGAACGTTCCTCTAGCTCTATATATGTGTGTATATATATATATATATATATATATATATATATATATATATATATATATATATATATATATATATATATATTATATGTATGAAGATAGTGATACATATAAAGTGTACATGTTGGACAGCTATCTGAATAAATAAACATATTGCCACAAACTCGCAAGAGAATTGTGTAACGTTATGTACATCAACGTTGGCTACTTAAGTTAACCTACTTGTTAATAACAACTTGATAATAGTCGAAAGGAAGGAACGATGACACAGGCGTGAAATACATTTGGCAGTTATATAGAAAACTGTCACTGTATTATCGGTTGACTTGCCTACGTATAATAATATGGATACTCAAGCAGAGAAATCTACGAATGTGTAAAGGGCCATACGCAAACATATATACATATTGTGACATAGTTATGCGTATATCACATATCTGAAACACTCTACGATATATCGATATTTATCAGTTTATGTGTATGTACATACATACATATATATGAGTGTGTGTGTGTGTGTATGTGTGTTTGTGTGTGCGTGAGTGTGCGTGTACATGTATACACACATATGCCCAGGTGGCTACAGGCGTAGGAGTAGCTGCGTGGTAAGTAGCTTGATTACCAACCACATGGTTTCAGGTTCAGTCCTACTGCATGGCACTCTGGACAAGTGTCTTCTACTATAGCCTTGAGCCAACCAAACCCGTATGAGTGGATTTGGTAGACGGAAACTGAATGAAGCCCGTCTTACACACACACACACACACACACACACACACACACACACACACACACACACACACACACACACATACATATATATATATATATATATATATATATGTCTGTGTGTGTGTGTCTATGTTTGTCTCCTCTCAACATCACCTGACAACCGATGCTGGTGTGTTTACGTCCCAGTAAATTAGCGGTTCTGCATAAAGAGACCGATAGAATAGAGTACTATACTTACAAACAATAAGTCCTGGGGTCGATTTGCTTGACTGAAGGCGGCGCTCGTAAACAAACAAACGAAGTTTGCTTTTAGAAGCGTTGAGATGTCTTAGAATGTTAAAGAAGTGATTTTTTAAATTCTCAAACGCAGGATAATGATTAGATATGTGTATTTTTTCCTTGTTAACAATAAACACGGAAAAATAGATAAAGAGTTACCTTGGTAGCAAAAAATCACACAGGTAAAAAGGGCGTAACACCTTGTTTTTAAAGGTAGAAACTCCGGTTTTTCGTGAAATAGTTTGTAAACTATATATAGATAAATAAATGGAGTTAAACACAGTTGTTATTCAAATCAATTTACTTCCGACACAGGTAACTACATCTGTATGTTTAGTGTATATAGGTATTTTACACACTGTTCGGTATGTGTATATATTGCTAAATGTATATGTTATTTAGAGTCAAACATGTTTTAAAGGATATATCATTTAATTTATTAATTTATCACTTTATTTACAGCTAATTATTTACCCTGTGTATTCAAGCATCTTTTCTTCTTTACAAGCTCTTTTTAATTTAAGGCTTTCTTCGATCTTTATACTAATATGATTTTCAACCGCAATTTGTCATTTCATGCAACCGGTTATTGAAAAGACAGTTAGTTTAAAGGACCAATGAAACAAAACTATTTTCAAATGTGCATCTATCAAAGTAATTGTATTTCTGCATATGATTTTATCATGCTCCACTCAAAACAAAACAGTCCGACGAACGGGAACGTGAAACCCTGAGTAACAGTTTTTTGTGATGTCTTTGCTGTTTTTTAATAAAGCATATTCCTCTACCTCCGGTATTCGAGTACTATTTTTTCCACCTTTCTTCGCATTTATATGCTAACACTGGTATATATATATATATATATATATATATATATATATATATATATATATATATATATATATATATATATATATATATATATATATATATATATATATATATATGCAAGGGCTAATCCTCCTCGAATCTTCTGCCCCAACCGTGTGCAATTACGGGCAGAATTATAACCATTAATGAGCAGTAGAGGTCACACACACACACACACACACACACACACACACACACACACACACATATATATATATATATATATATATATATATATATGTATATGTATATATATATATATATATATATATATATATATATATATATATATATATATATATATATATATATATATATATATATATATAAATATATATATATATATGATTTTATACTCATTTGTGTGTGCATATGTATATGTGTGTGTGTATCTGTAAGTATGTGCCTGTGTGATATGTGAGTGTTTCAAGCCATGCATGTATTGTGATACAATCGCGAAGAGGATATCTCTAAGGTACAATTAATATGAACTGTTACTTATTTCACAAATGGATGCTATCCAAGAGACATTAATGAATAGAAGAGAAGAATGAAATCGTTCATTGCATTCCATGAAGCACGAAAGAATTACCGAATTTAATGCCTAAATTAATATCCGAATGTCCAGGTGTATAATAACTACTACTTTTATTATTGTTATTTATATCGATGCTATGCCTCATGTGAACAAAATATCGCTCAATCCAGATTTCTAAATATAAAAAATTTTATATATATATATATATATATATATATATATATATATATATGTGTGTGTGTGGGTGTGTGTATGTGTCTGTGTGTGGGTGTATGTGTGTTTGTGTGTGTGTGTATATATATACATACATATATATATATATATATATATATATATATATATATATATATATATATATATATATATATATATATATATATATATATATATATATATATATATATATATATATATATGTATATATATATATATTATTTTGTTTAAAAGAGTTCCAACACTGTCTGTTTTTTATGTTTTATTTATATTCCTGCAGAACCAATGTGGGGTATAGAATATAGAATATACAATATATAATATAATATGCAATATATATTATGAAATAAAATAAAATAAAAATGGATGGCACCATGAAATAAAGTATTGAATGTAGATGAAATATTGAGTGTTCAATATAAAGGATCAGATATATAAATATAAATATATTTAAAGGCGACTCGAGTTTCAGGGCTATTTCCCTTCGTCATGGCCGGTATGACAGACTTTAACAGATATATATAGAGAGAGATAGAGTGCGAGAGAGAGATACATAGAATGATAGACAAACATGCAATTGTAAGTATATATATATGTGTGTGTATGTGCGTGTGTGTGTATGCGTGCATACATATATGCACACACACACACACACACTCACACATATATATATATGTGTGAACAGCGGAAAAATAAAGTAACTGACGTCACATTTATCCCACAGTTAGAGCTTTAGGAAATAGATAACTGAGCATTTTCTAAAACCTAAATAAGATCGATAATTATGTAATATCGATTACATAATATTTTTGATACTATAAGAGACTAACAGCCTTACCATAAATACTTATTTAAAATTATTTGTTCCCTATGTTGGTAAAACATTTGTACCCGAGGATTAAATATGAGTGATACTTGTATTTTCGTTCTTCGCATCCTATTAAATACTTTGTGAATATGTGAAGAGCCAAGTATTCTAAGTTTGTTTGAAAAAAGTATACAAATATTTCTATTCTAGAATTGTTCCGGTCTTAAATATTCTCTTAACTGATTGGTATGTGTAAGAGTATTGAAAGAGGCAACTGCCTAGATTTCTGGATTTATATATATATATATATATACACATACACACACACACATATATATATATATATATATATATATATATATATATATATATATATATATATATATAAATAAATAAATAAATGAATAAATATATATATATATATATATATATATATATATTTATTCATTTATATATATATATATATATATATATATATATATATATATATATATATATATATATATATATATATATATATATATATATATATATATATTTAAAAAAATTTTTTTTTTTAAGTTTCAGCTTAGAGCTGCGGCCATGCTGATACACCACCGTGTTGCTACACTGTTATTACAGGGACCCTTTTACAATATGTGGCACTTGATGAAGAATGGAGTTTGATTTAGCAATCCTCATTTGCACCTCCTGCCGCGAGGTAGGTTCATCTGGGACTCTCGATAGGAAGAGGTCCAGCTTTGATTTAAAAACTCATACATCTACTTTGTGCAGATTCCTCAGGCTCTTTGGGAGAATATTAAAAAGCTGTGGGCCCCTGAATCCCAAGCTGTTGCAGTAACTGGTCCTGAAGCGCGATGGCATTGCTGGGATCTTTGGCACTATGCAGTGTCGTCCCGTTCTGGCATTGGTGTAGCTTTCAATGCCAAAATTTGGCACAATTCCTTCCAGGATCTTCCAGATGTATATTACTGCATACCTCTCCCGCCTTCTCTCCAGGGAGTAGAGTCTTAGCTGTTTCAGCCTTTCCCAGTAGCTGAGCAGTTGCAAAGAGACAATCTTCTTTGTGAATCTCCTCTGGATTGCTTCAAGGTCTGCTGTTAATTTGAGTCTGGTAGGTGACCAGAGCTGTGAGCAGTAATCCAGGCGGCTGACTGAGGACGAATGTCCTCCAGAGGATCATCATGGTTTCCTTATCTCTGGTTCTGAATGTTCTCAGGATCCATCCAGCCAATCGTCTGCACTTTGTTGCCATTCTGGTAATGTGCACTTGGAAAGAGGTATCATCACTCATGTCGATACCCAGGTCTCTCACTGATTTAGGCTCTGGGATTGAAATTCCCTGTGGACCAGCGTACTCTCTAAGTTTCATATTCAGTTTTGGACGTTAGTAGCGCAGGGCTTGGAATTTTTCAGTATTAAACTGCATATTATTGTCCTCAGCCCATCTGTAAACTGAGTCCAATTCCTGATGCAGGTGTGCAACATCACTGGAGTTCTGTATTTTCTGCGAGACTTTTGTATCGTCTGCGTAGCTTGCAAGAGTGGCTATCCGGGCACTTGAAGGTATATCTGAGAGAGCGAATATAAAAAGCAATGGTCCCAAGACAGTACCCTGTGGAACACCGCTCATTATTTGTGTTTTCATAGAGGTGGCTCCATTAGCCACTACTGCCTGACTTCTATCTTTCAGAAAGTCATGTAACCCCTCTCCAAGTGTTCCAGCTATGCCAAGATCACGCAGTTTTTGGCATATCACACCATGATCCACTTTGTCAAAAGCGTTTGCAAAATCAAGGTATATTACGTCCACATTTCAGTTGTTGAGTAACTGCCTCAACACCCAGTCGTAATGTTGTAAGAGCTGGGTCAGGCAGCTCCTTCCTGGTCGAAAGCCATGTTGGGTATCACTCAGCAATTTATTTTCTTCAAGGAATGCGATCAGTTTTCCTCTGATTATCCTTTCCATGACTTTGCTAATGTGTGAAGTCAGAGAGATAGGCCTATAGTTTTTGGCATCTGCTCTGCTTCCCCCTTTATGGATTGGGCATATTATTCCCTCCTTCATGCATGTATACACACATATATGTACATGCTTACATCTACATGTGTATATAGATGCATATCAGGTTACAGGACGTTAGAACAATGAACAACAGACCACGGAACGAACACATAGGAAAACAGATAGTCACTTGGAATTAATCCTTCTTCAGCTGCCTCTATTCTGACTAGACTTAAGCACATAAATGTGCAGCAAGCTGGATCATAGAGTACTCAAACCCCAGAGGTAGAGTAATATGCTTTATTTAAAAGCAGCAGAAATATAACAAAACGCTGTTACTCACAGTTTCACGTTTTTTTATGCCTGGAAATAGCAAGGTCAGTTTCAACAGAAAATTACATGGTATTTTAACTTTTAATGTTGCTTCTCTGGTAGATTCAGGTACGTACGTACGCATATAGGTGCATACATACATGTCATACACAAATACAAATCGACAAACACACAGTCACATGCACAAACACACACACCCACCTATACAAAACTGCCATTAAATAATCTGTACAGAAGTGATTGTTTTCTCTAAAATATCATCAACGTATTTACAGTAAATGTTTACAGCAAAGTCAGTGAGTCCGTTCACATTTCTTATCATCATATAATGTTTGCCAATTCTATCATGACTTTCCTGAGATTCTTAGTAATCAAGTCATAGGCATTAACAAATACCTTTAACCCTTTACACTTTGACACAATCCGGTCCACCATCATTTAAAAGAAAAAAAAATTCTGTATTATTTTACGTTATTCTTTCTTTAAAACAACCACATGCACACGCACACACACACACATGTATACGCAGGGAGATAACTCGTTATTATTGATTACAACCATTTTTTTCTGAATAAGTATGAATAAAGTAAAAGACACCTTATATTTTTATTAATATTTGCACAAATCTTTAAATTCCTCATAGAAGTAAGAATAGTATAATTTTCATTTTTTTAATCATTCTAATAATTTTCTCCTGCATGATAGAACGTATATGTTACTCGATTTAAATGTTACATAAAATTAATGTCATTCATCCACACCATTCATCTAATAACACTCGAGCAACGCCCGGACTGATATCATGATCCAATTCTGTGTTTCATATTCTTGCACTCGCCTTTTCTCATAGATATACAAGGAAGAAATTAATACACGGAAAGAAAGAGCCAAGGACATACATACATACATACATACATACATGTATATATATATATATATATATATATATATATATATATAGGAAAATTAAAAAAAGCCAGAATGCTGAACTGGGAGCATAATTTAATAAAGATTTTTTTCTAACCGGTTTTCATTGCGATGAAGCAAATTATCAAGAAGAAGGAGAATGAAAATGTTTTTTTTTTACAAAGAAGTACAAAAAAGTACAAAATGAAGAAAATAATATATAAAACAATAATATATAAAAAAAATAATATATAAAAAAATAAATATACCCATACATTATATTGTCTTTGAGCTTTTGTAGTTCAATAGTAGTTCATGTATAAATTGGTAGGAAAAATAAGGATGCATGAGAGTTGAGAGTTTTGTTAGTTTTTTTTTCATTTTCCTATTATTTCTCCACGTGCGGTTAACACAACCCCACTATTTACTGACTTATATATATATATATATATATATATATATATATATATATATATATATATATATATATATATATATATATATATATATATATATATTTATGTGTTTCAAATTTTTTTATATACGTATGAATTGTTATACATTTACAATTTCTCGTGTATATGTATGTATTTATAAATCCTTAGAATTTTTTTTTCAATATCCCATATAGATGGATGCATCCATGTATGTACTTGTATACCATGGAGAATTCCGTTAATATGGATTGAATGAATATATACATCGGCCTTTGAATTTGTCCTCTCTTCTTAACTTTGTACACACACACCTATATATATATATATATATATATATATATATATATATATATATATATATATATATATATATATATATATGAAAGAAGGTTTGAAAATGCACTTATTTTTAAAAAATATTTATTTACTTAACCGGTTTCACTTTTTTAGAAAAAGATTATCAAAAGTCTTTGAGAATAATAAAAAATGTTAAAAAACAGTCTGAGTATTAAAATGCATATATACATTCTTTGATGATAAAATATATTTAAAGTATAAAGCTTTGTATGAACTTTGTAGTGTTACATACTGATTGTCATATTAAGGTGAAATTGTTAAAAACAGTGTTAAAAACAGTGTATGAAAATACACATATGGAAAAATACATATACATATACATATTCTCATACATATTCTTTGACAATCGAATAAAATTGAGAAGGAACTGACCTGGCCTTTTTCTCTTGTGTATATTGAAGGAATGTTTTACTGTCTTAAGAGACAGTATGACTGGCTAGCTGGGGTGGGAGGGAAGAAGAGTTAAAGAAGATTTTTTTATTTTTGGTTGGTCTGTGACAGTCTGTCATGGTTCACTGGTTTTTGGGACTGGTTCTGTGCACATCTCTATGTGTGTGTATATATGTGTGTTTGTGTCCGTGTGTGTGGGTGTGGGTGTGTGTGTGTGTGTGTGTGTGTGTGTGCCGTTTTTATTGGTCCCAGAGTTTATTGTGGAATGTGTATATGAGTGTGTGTTTGAGTGTTTTTTGTGTCGGTGGGGATGTTATGTGTGTGTACGTGAGACTGTGCGTATATCTCTTTGTCTGAGTGTGTATGTGTTGTTTTGATCGTCTTTGTGGTGTGTGTGTGTGTGAGAGCAACCGTATGTATGTGTGAGGGTGTGTACGTATGTGTGCGTATGTGTGTGTATGTATGTGTGCATCTGTGTGTGTGCGTGGGAGTGTTTTGTGTGAGTGTGGGAGTGTGTGAGTGTGTCTCTCTGTCTGAGTGGGTGTGTTGTTTTAAATACCTTGTGGTATGTGTGTGTGTGTGTGTGTAAGCAAACGTATGTGTGTGATGGTTCATATGTATGTGTATGCCTATGTCTGTATGTGTGCGTGTGTGGCATGTGTATATGAGTATGTGTGTGTTTTTTTATCTATGGTAGGATGGTGTGTGTATGTGTGTGCACGTTTGTGTGAGTGTGTATGTGTGTGATTAATATTTGTTAGGGTGTTGTGTGTGCGCATGTGTGTGTATGTGTATATGTGTTTGTTCGTGTGTGTGCGTGAGTGCGTTTGTGAGTGCGTGTGTATGTGTGTTTGTGTGTGTTTTTGTGTCGGTGGGGATGTTAGGTGTGTGTACGTGAGACTGTGCGTATATCTATTTTTCTGAGTATGTATGTGTTGTTTTAATCGTCCTTGTGATGTGTGTGTGTGAGAGAGAGCGCAACCGTATGTATGTGTGAGGGTGTGTACATGTGTGTGTATGTATGTGTGCATCTGTGTGCATCTGTGTGTGTGCGTGGGAGTGTTTTGTGTGAATGTGGGAGTGTGTGTATACGTGAGTGTGTGTGTGTCTCTCTCTGTGTCTGAGTGAGTGTGTTGTTTTAAATACCCATTGTGGTGTGTGTGTGTGTGTGTGTGTACGCAACCGTATGTGTGTGTGATGGTTCATATGTATGTGTATGTCTGTATGTGTACGTATGTTTATTTGTGTTGTGTGTTGGTGGGGGTGTTATATGTGTGTACGTGAGTTTGTGTGTGTCTCTAAGTATGTTTGTGTTTGAGTTGTCATTGTGGTGCGTGTGTGTGTGAGGGAGCAACTGTATGTGTGTGCATGAGGGTGTATGTGTGTGTGAGCATGTATGTGTGTGTTGTATTTATTAGGTGTCCTTGTACGTTGGGTTTATCCAGGTGAGGTGTATGTGTGTGCATGTGTGTTCCGTGTATGTTGGTACTGGGTATGCGTTTGTATGTGTGTGTACGTGTGTATGGTTTGTGTAGTTTCCTGGTGTATATGTGTACATGTGTGTGTGCGCTGTAATTGTGAGTGATTAGTTTAGTTTGTATTGTTAGTACAGTATATGTGTGTATACGTGTGCGTGTGTTTGTGTGAGTGCGTCTATGTGGCTTGTATTTGTCGGGGAGGTGTGTCATTGTGTGCGCATGCTTCTGTGCATGTGTGCTTGTGGGTGTTTGTTGTGATTGTTGGGATTGTATTGTGTGTGTTTTTCTTTTGAGTGTGTATGTGACATTTTTACTGGGGAACAGGCGTATGGTGTTTGTATGTGTGTGTACATATGTATGCAAATATGCGTGTGTGAATATGATTTGTGGTTGCCGGAGTGGTGTGTAGGTGTGTGCATGTACCTGTTTACATATGTGTGTATGGGTGTTGGTTGTGGTTGCTACAATTGTATTGTAAGTATATATATGCGCATGTGTTCTTTCTTGAAATGTATGTGGGTTTGTGCTCTGGTGTGGAGATACTGTGATTGTGTGTGTGTGTATATATGTGTGTAAGTGTGTTCGTGTCGGAGGTTTGCATTGTATTGATGTGTGTGATTTTGCGTATCTGTGTGTCTTTGTTTTGGGCGTGCACCTGGGGAGGAGGCTTATGTTAGAGTATGTTGAGCTGTGGTCTGTATTTTTGAATAAGATTATTTTCCTTATTTATTCGTGTTTGGTCAGTGGTGTTGTCTGAGCATTGGTATAATGGGAAAACTAGGAATTTGGGAGACTTGTTTTGTGCACACAGATCTAAGTGCCCACTGAGTGGTATCTGTCTTGTGGTGGGATCCCTCAATTGTTGGCGGTGGACTGTCATCCTTTCTCTGAGAGTAAGGCTCGTTTGCCCTATGTATTCTTTGTGGCACCCTTCACACCTTATGGCATAAAGTAAATTTTTTGATGCGCAGGTGAAGTTATTTTTTATGACAAAAGTGTGTCCCGACTGGAATCTGTATGTTGTTCCTTCCATGAGGTGGATGCAGGTCCTGCAGTTGGAACGACCACATTTTTTGACAGTAGGTGGTGGGCTTGTGTTGGGCAATTTTGCATTCGTGAGTAGGTTTTTTAGGGATTTGGGTTGTCTTTTACTTTTTATTATTTTATGGGTTGCGAGTACTCTTTTTAGACGTGTGTCTTGATTCAGTAGTGGGATGTTTTTGTATATTATTGTGTAAGCTTCTGCATTTCTAGGATTGTGTGTTGAGAGATATGGGAGACTATTTAACGTGCCGTGTATGTGTTTCGGTTTTCGCAGGTCATGGGTAGCAATTGCCTTGGCCCGTTCTATTCCATTGTCAACTAATGATGCTGGGTAATGTCTTTCGAGGAGAATTGCCTTTAGTTCTTCGAGTCTTTTATTTCGAGTTCTATAATTAGAAACAATTGTGCAAATTCTTCTCGCAAGGTTGAAGGGAATGTTTGTCTTTGTATGTTTTGGGTGATTGGAGGTGAACAGAAGGTATTGCTTGGAATCAGTCGGTTTGTAATGAATATCAGTCTCAATGCTGGTACCCATTTTTATAATGAGAATGTCAAGAAAAGGAAGTTGGTCTTGACTGAATTCCATTGTAAATTGGATATGGTTGTTGACACTGTTAATTAGAGTTTTGAAGTCAAAGAGTTGGTCGAGTGTGTGGGACCATAGGATGAGGCAATCATCCAAGTAACGTTTCCAATTCTTCAACAGGTATTGGTGGAAAGACAGGCCGTATCTAGTTTTGGATTTGTCGTAGATCTGCAATTCTAAGTAGGCCATCACCAGGTTTGCATATGTAGGGGCAACTTTAGTCCCCATTGCAGTCCCTGATACCTGTCTGTACGTGTTATCATTAAAATTCAAAAAATTGTTTTGAAGGATAAACTTAAGGCCCTCGATGATGAATTCTTTTTTTATTCTTTCTGGGATCTCATTGGGGTATTTTTCTAGCCAGAATTTAATGGCTTCCAGTCCATATTGATGTGGGATCGTAGTGTAAAGATTTATTACATCAAAGGAAACAATGAAAATGTCTTTATTGGCATGTTTGGGTAGATGATTTAGTAGGTTCAGGTCGTCTCTAACAATACTTGGTATGTGGTGAAGTATTGGTTTCAGGAGGATATCGATAAAGTTGCTTAATCTGTGTGTTTCACAGTTTGGGCCTGCCACAATTGGTCTTAGTTTGAGATCAGTGGGATGTGGTACAGTGATACAGGTGGAAGTGGACTTTTTGCAAGCTTCAGAAATAGTTTTGCTCTTGTGGATTTTTGGGAGTCCATAGAGGTTGCTTGTTTTGCAATTAAAGTTTGTTAGGTAGTCGCTTTCCTTTGTTGTTAAGTTGTTTCGATGTTGGCAAATGAGTGTGTTTAATTTGGTCATTGTTCTTGTTTGTTGGTAGTTGACTACTCTTTCATAGTACGTAGTGTCTTGTAAGAGTTGAGATACAGAGTTTTTGTATTGTTCTGTATCCATAATGACGACAGTGCTACCCTTATCTGCTTCTTTGATTGTGATGTCATGATTGTTTCGTAACTCATGGATGATTTTCCATTCGTTTTTACTGGTGTTGGGTTTGGGTTTAGGTTGTGGAAGTTCATTATAAGGGAAGTTCGAAATGTACTCACAAAATTTGTCCAATGTTTTGTTTTTACCTTTTATGGGATTATAATGGCTCTTGTTACGAACCATTGATTCGTCGTTATTGGTTTCTTTGTCAAAAAATTCCTCTGTGAGGCGTAATTTTCTACAAAAGTGGGAGACATCATCCTGTATTTCACTCAAGTTGGGGTATTGTGGAGTTGGAGTGAATTTTAGTCCTTTTGAAAGGATTTTAATTTGTTGGTTCGACAGGTTTAGGCTTGAGAGATTCACTAGTTTTGGTTTTTCAAGGTTGGTGTGTACCATCTGGTGTCGTGAGATCTGTTGCCTTGGCCTAAAAAATGATTTCTGGGGGTTCTTATATTTGCGGTATTTTGGTGTGTGTTGAGTTTTCCCCCATTGATGTGTTGCCTGCTAAAGGCATTTTGGTTATTTCGGGGTCTGGGTAGCTCGTACTGGGTAGCTCGTACTGGGTAGCTCGTATATATATATATATATATATATATATATATATATATATATATATATATATATATATATATATATATATATATATATATATATATATATATATATATATATATATATATATATGTGTGTATATGTATGTATGTATGTATGTATGTATGTATGCATGTATGTATGTGTGTGTATGTATATGTGTGTGTGAGTGTAACTGATCTCTGTAAGTCTATATGTATTTGATTCTATCACTGCTTGCCTTCGATGGCAAAATTCAAAATCCCTCAACCTGTCCGACAGTAACATCATACACGAATATAAGAGAGATAACTCGAATAATGATGATACGCTTAACATTGATAACAGGTCCATAGTATCTATGATAACAGGTCCATAGTATCTAAATTAATACTGATTAATGGAATACGGTCTTTAAGTCAACTTTTATCATTATGCAACGTGGAAAATTCATGCAGATGAATTCTTATAATACCCTAAGGGATGATTAATTAATCCTTGTATTTGCGAAGATGGGGAGGACAACGAAATGTAAATTTAATCGTATTAGTATTAATTACAGAATTAGAAGTCTATCATTTTACGGCAACGAAACACAAAAGATATAGTTATGTGTTGCAATAATATTGCAGATATACATGGATATATATATTTACTCCGTTTGATGTATTTCATTCAAAATAAAAACGAATTTAACTAACTGTTGCATCTCGAAAATTCTTGATACCCTAGGAACACATTGCAATAGAAACTACGCGAATACAAGGATTATCATTCAACCCAGAAATACTTCGGTATTCAAAAATGTTTAGATCTGAACAACATTTTATTCAATATAAACGCCTGCAAAATTAGGGAAATTCATGTGAGTATACCAGAGGCACATCATTACTAGGAAATTTAAAACGTCACATGAATATACAAGAAGAGATGACGAAGCGAGACATGGCCAAGGCCAAACTTTGGTCGAAACATATGTCAGTTATCTATGATATAAATTTGTTAATAAATATTGGACAGTGACTAAATGCGCGTTAACACCTTAAAATATGAGGTCTTACTTTAACTGTAACAGCAAATATAATGATCCTTATCGTTATATTCAGTAGCGGTTATAAAGCACCATTAATTCGAACAGAATATAGCTCACGACGCTCTATCTACCAAATTTTAAAAGGTCATGTCACTCTTCGTCATCTCTCCTTGTATTTTCATGAGATGTTTTAAATTGAGTAAGTGAATAATTTATGAAAAATTAATGTTTCCAAAGAAATTAGAGGTTATACAGATCAATTCAATTTCTTCACCATAAATACTCAACGTGACACAGTTACACAGATACACTCAAACACAAACGCGCGTGCACGCACACACATACACACTCACTCTTTCTCTGATGCACCCACACACAGACGATGAACCTCCAGAGAAAATATGGTCTGCGTGTTTCTGTAATTGATCCTTCATTTCAGCAATAATATAAGCAAAAATTTACTTTTTCTCGAATTTTATAGAACACCATGATTTTTTACACATTGCAAGCAGGAGATATTGTTAAAACACCGACCCCAAAGTTTGATAAGTATATTTATTTTACGATGGCAACAATGGTGTTATCGCAGATCGTAAACGTACAGTTAATCAATACAGTAAATAATGATTACATCGCTCAAAATTAATTAACAACAATAGGGTGCCATCCATTTACCAACTATAATTGGAGCAGAAACCACACCGATGATCCAAATCATGCAATTATACAGCAGCTGAATTATTCTCCTATATATACTAATTTCAAATGTAGGCAAAGTTTAGGCAAGTTAGGGGGAGAGGTCAAGTCGATTACATCAACTCCAGTACTCAACTGTTACTATTTTATCGAGTCCGAGGGGATGAATGGCAAAGTCGACCTCGGCGGAATATGAACTCAGAACGTAAAGCGGGGCAAAATGCTGCTAAACATTTTGGCCGGCGTGTTAACCTTTCTACCACTTCACGACCTTATTCTCACATACATTGAAATAAAACTTTAAAGTTATTGATTCCCGATCTTCTTATATATAAATTGGCTAACGCTGAAAGACTAGGAAACTATAGAGAGAAATTCGTGACGGATATATTTGCGATGTCATGGGAATCACAAATCATATATCAAAGTCTTGAGCTAGAGTACAATTTCACTGCTGAATTGTTTATGAAGCCAAAGCAAAACTCTTCACATAATAGACAACTACATCCAAACCCAAACTTCATGAAATGTCTGCAGTAAAATATACGTATTATGTAAAACAATAAATCCGAATTAATGTTTAAATTCACATCAATAGTTTTACGTGAAAGGATTAATTATATTCAAACTGGAACAAAAGTACTGGTGCGCATTACACTGACATATATGCATCTTAGAGTCTCCAGTATTTTACAAAGGAATCTTTAAGAATAGACTTCTATATTTAATAGATGAGGAATTAAGTACAGTATTTACATTATTTACATTATTTACATTTGACGCATAAAAAAATATTAGATTTATAAGCCCTGAAATTCACTCCATAATTGCGCACGGGCATATGGCGTAGTGGTTAAGAGCGCGGGCTGCTAACCCCAAGATTCCGAGTTAGATTCCAGACTGTGACCCGAATAATAATAATAATAATAATAATAATAACAATAATAATATTAACAATAATAATAATAATTATTATTACTATTATATCGAAAAATACCCCAGGAATGAGAACCCAGGTTCGAAACTTCCCCACCCGTGGCTGCCGTCCTCAAATATACTGTATATATTTCGTTAAAAAAAGCTTACTTGGCACAATAAAATCAACATCGGATGCATACGTAGTTTTGATTCCAAGGATTATATTTTATATTAAACCCTTTTCAAATTATAGAGAGTTTGGAAATGCGGGAACATTTCTGCAACCCTATATCTACATAATCCATCATATATTTACGTAATAATATTGATGAATGGCAATATTATTGGCATGTTGCCAAAGAATTATATTTGTAAGAGCAGATCAATGAATAATTTGGTAACCCGAAAGGGAGAATTGAGTAAAATTTCTCCCAGTAATAACAACTCACATGATAAAAGAAGCATATGTCTACAACACATAGAAAAACGAAAGGTGTAATAATTCAACTGTATATAATATCATTTTTGACTTAGACATGCGTGGTTCTCAAACTGATTTCCCGATTTTCAAAGTACAGACAAATGGATGTTCAGTGGGCAAATACTTGTAATAATGTTCCAAAAATCACTTAAAACACACTCGCTCTAAACAATGACGCGTAATATATTGTTAAGGCGTCGCTTTCTAATTAGCTTCAACTTATTGATATACGAGGATTGGCTATCGTTAGTGTCAACTGTTAACTCTCTATGGGTTCCAATGCCATTGATGAACCATTGATTAATATCTACGATACTTCAACTCCTGAGTCTCAACTAACAGGAATTACAACGCTGAAAATATCATTCTTAAACACATGAACTACCAGTTTTTAAAGTAGGACACAATTCCTATCGAATTCCCAGTGGCTCTTTTATGCTTGTTAGTTGTGTAACAAGCATAGTCATTTCAAGTACAAGGTAGTTATCTTATATCCTCACAAAGTGTATATAACATACTATCAAACATCTCTATCTGAATCATATTTCCATCCGACCGGTGCATCTTTTAAATTTCATAATTATTATATTGAAGAAAGAAGGTAGCATGCTTCAAAAGATGAATATTTTTTTTCAGCATGGTTTGAAACAACTTAACGATTTTTTTTAAAATGTTGCACCTTTGCTGCTGTTGCTGATGACAGGTGCAGCAGTATTTTGTAGACAAATGGTGATTTTTCGAAGCACTTATATATGGATGTAAAACACATGATCAACTCTCAGTCGTTGTTTTTATCTCTGTTGCTTTAGGATAACTTTTACAGTCTTATTATTTGCCTGAAACGTATTCATTAAAGTTCAGCCAAATCTAGAAGAGTCAGAAAAAATATTTTTGTGATGAAAATTTCGCCTTAATTTTATTTTCTTAATATCTCTCCTCTCAAGGAAATAGCATTTACTGTATTATATTAAAAGCTATAAATTACAATTTTTTTTCAACGTACCATCGCACATCAAAGATTACGGTCACCACGTTTGAAACACATTAAATAAGATGAACGTACATACAGAATTGTATGCATTGATATTCGTAACTCGAGTTAAATAAACATATCTATTTTAAAGACAGATACTTTTGAGACAAAAGGGCGTGGATATAGAGAAGTCGGGACCCAACAGTTGTTGTTCATTTGGGTACTTCATGATTAGACTAATCTATGTCAGATCATGTCTATCATCAACATCGATTCCTATTTTTCATCTTCACAAAGATACAACAAACCGATTTCACATGTCGTTACTTCTCCGGTATTAATGCATATGTATATATATTCTACTCTCATAAATCTTGTCTTCCAAAATGTAGTATGTTTGGCATGTTCACTGTAGACTATCAAGTGCCGAGATAAGCAGTCTGATGTTACAAGTTATGTAGTGCAGAAGAAGTGCATTTATTTCCTCTGTTCTCTCCCCCAAAGAAAATCCAGACAATCCTCACTCAATAATCTCTGCTAACTTATATTACTTTCTCAGTTATTCGTTTTTCCACTGTTTACTATATATGTATATCACCTGTACTTCACTTGCAAACTTCCCATCTACTGGCAATTTAGTCATCTTATCTAAAAGGAATACGATGTGATTTTTCGCTTCAGAGCATTCGTCATTGCAATTGAAAACGATTTTTTTTAGTTTCGGAGAGTAAGACAATAGAAGCCCATAAATTAATCCTATCAATACATCTGAACACCAACGCAATAAAGAAATACGTGAGACAATAGTTCTTACATTTTCTTTTGTTTATACATCTGTCTTTTATATTTTGTTTCCATCTAATGTGCATTCTCCTACTCATGTGCATTCTCCTTCACCCGCTCACAGTTTCAACATGATTCTTCTGTTATGTTAATACCGGCATATTCTATACACAATGCATTCATAATTGTACCAAATTCCAAACCATTTCAGAATGATAAAGTAACACTATTCATATGGGGTAAAATTGCTTCGTTTTACCGGTATTTTTTTCACTAATAGTACAATTACGGTTTCAGGCTTGATATAAAATTATTGAATGTAGTAACTATAAGAGTTAGAGGTGGGATAGTATCAGGTACCATCATAACAATGTACCAAATAGTAATATCAGATTTCAAGTTTCTGGAATATCAGCAAACACTGGACAGTTAGCTTTGCTGCATGGTGTATAAGAATACTTACAGTTATTTTTTTCCTTACTTAGTCAAATATATAACCCGATCTATTTTCCCTTACATACTAGACCTAGACCTACCTCAGCCAGTTCTAGCCGTAGCGTGCTATATATAGAAGTAGCTATTATTCCGAAAGTGTCGAGAAAATGCGTAGGTGCTAACTAGGTGGGTACATGATTCTTCGGTCTCTCACTATCTCTCTCTCACAATAACCATTAATAGCTCTTTTCAAATTCTAGTTCCCACTCCACGTCGATTGCTTGGTCTTATTAGATATTTCCTCTTTTTCCATATCTGCCTCGTTAGATTAAATCCCTCATAACCTCAGTTACGTTGTTGACAATGGAGGACAACTGTAATGTACGTGCTAACGTAATCCGGTATTATATATCAAAATAGAATATATTTCTTGCTTCTTTAGCTAGAATCATAGAGATACCATTACAGATTGACTTAAATTATTCTTGAACCATGTGCCTTACATTCACATTGCATTCCATTATCTCTATGAGCGAAATTGTACCTGGATATTAAGGGTATCTCACTCACCTCTGGCTAGTTTTCTTCTCATATATTTTATGATTTGCTATATAAGAAATATATTCAATTGCATTCAAGTAATGTCTAACATTATCATTATCAATGCTTCACAGCTATTAATTTGCTGAATATAATCCTACTGCATTGACGGAAGTCACCAACAGCATGACATAATGTATCAATTTGACTTACATTCGATACGAACTGCTTCATGTCAAACAAATAAATATTTAATTTTATGTTGACAGCCACTTAACTAACATTTCTATTCATTTCAATGCGATGGAACATCTTTAATGCTATCATCTACGCTTTCGAAACTGAAATGACATTGTCATGTCCAACCCCCCCCCCCAATTATGAGCAATCGCATCGCCCACCTCTTCGTCATCATTCGTGTTTGTCATCTTTTTCATGTTCTTCATGATATTCATTATTGTTACTTACATCGTTTAACGACATCAACGTCGCCGTCGCCCTCTTCCTCAAAAATATTATCTCTTCAACCACCACCACCACCACGACGACGACGACCACCACCACCACCACCGCGACCAACACCATCACCACCACCACCACCACCACAACGACCACCGACACCCCCCCACCCCCCACCCCCACGACGACGACGACGACCACCACCACCACCACCACCACAACCACCACCACCACCACCACCACGACCACCACAACTACCACCACGACCACCACGACCACCACGACCACCACGACCACGACCACCATCACCACGACCACAACCACCATCACCACCACCACCACCACCACCCCCACCACCATCACTACGACGACCACCACCACCACAACCACCACCACCACCATCACTACGACCACCACCACCATCACAACCACCATCACGACCACCACCACCACGACTACCACGACTACCACGACCACCACCACCGTCATCCTCCTGCTCCTCCTCCTCATCATCATAATCTTCATCATCTTCATCATCTTCATCATCTTCATCATCGACGTGGTTGTCGTTCACGTCATCATCGTAACTATCATCATCGCCACAATCATCATCGTTGTGGTCGTTGGTTTTGTAGATGTTGCCATCGTTGTAGACCTTTGCACCTTGGCTAATGATATAAAGGAAATATGGCCGGCATGCACTAGTTGTAAGCTAACTTTTCAATTTCATGGTGCATCATACCGTTTGATGATATCTCTACTCATTTTTGAAAGAAATATAGATTACGCCCAGGTGTGACTCTGTGTTAAGTAGCTTGCTTACCAACGACATGGTTCTGGGTTCCGTCCAACTGCGTGGCACCTTGAGCAAGTGTGTTCCACTATAGCCGACCAAATTCTTGTGAGTGGATTTGTTAGACGGAAATTGAAAGAAGCCCGTCGTATATATGTGTGTGTATATATATATATATATATATATATATATATATATATATATATATATATATATATATATATATATATATATATATATATATATATATATATATATATATATATATATACATATATATATATATATATATATATATATATATATATATATATATATATATATATATATCTGTGTGTGTGTGTGTGTCTCTGTGTGTGTGTGTGTGTGTGCGTGTGTGTGTGCGTGTGTATGTTTGTGTTTGTGCGTCTGTGTTTGTGTGTCTGTGCCTGCGTTTGCACATTCATCAATGCCAAATTCCATGCCAATATCTTTACCGGAGTATTTTTACAATCTGTATTCACGAGTCTATCTCGATGCCATTCTTACTATATATATATATATATATATATATATATATATATACATATATACATACATATATATATATATATATATATATATATATATATATATATATATATATATATATATATATATATATATATATATATATATATATATGTATATATATATATATATATATATATATATATATATATATATATATATATATATATATATATATATATATATATATATATATATATATATATATATATATATATATGGGAGAATATACAAATAATAACAACAGACGAGGACAGGTGGTGTAAATAACAAAATTATATATTAGTTATATATATATATATATATATATATATATATATATATATATATATATATATATATATATCTATATACACACACACTCCACAGTTTCCTGAGATGGTTTACATTAAAACGTAGTTTTCTTTCATTGTATTTGCAGATTCTGAATTCCTGCTTCTTGACGGTTTTAGATCTGATCTATCTTCCCGGCAGCACGTTTATTATTGTTATTATTATTTATTATCTTTGCACAGCTTCTAACGCTGAAGATGTGCTACGGTATTATCATCAACATCATCATCATCATTATTATTATTATTATTATTATTATTATTATTATTATTATTATTATTATTAGCTAACAGAACAGTTTGAGCGTCGGAAGAATGTCCTGCAGTAATTGTTCCATACTTTAAGTTACTTTGTTCAAATCCCTGCAAGATCATCATTCATGTTGACTGCAAGAGTCAATGAAATAGGGATGACAATTTAGTGCCTAGGTTGGTGGTGAAATCTCATCTCTAATTCTTGGCCTGGCACCTACTTTTGAAACGGTGAATTTTAATAATGCTATTATTTTCGCTAAAGTTGCGGCAATTCTTGTTGTCCATCATCATCATCATCATCATCATCATCATCATCATCATCATCATCATCATCATCATCCTCATCCTCATCATCATCATCATCATAATACAATTATCACTATTTTATTTGCTGTTGTTCTTGTTCTTGTTCTTGTTCTTCTTTTTCATCTTCTCCTCCTCCTCCTCCTGCTTCTTCTTCTTAATCTCCTTCTTCTTCTTCTTAATCTTCTTCTTCATCTTCTTCTTCTTAATCTGTTCTTCTTCTTCTTAATCTTCTTCTTCTCCTGCTTCTTCTCCTCCTTCTCCTCGTCCTCCTCCTCATCCTTCTTCTTTTTTCTTCTTCTTCAACTTCATCTTCATCTTCTTCTTCTTCTACTCCTTCTCTTCCTCCTCTCATCATTCTTCTTATTCTTCTTCTTCTTCTTTTCCTTAATCTTCTTCATCTTCTTCTTAATCTTCTTCTTCTTCTTCTTCTTCTTCTTCTTCTTCTTCTTCTTCTTCTTCTTCTACCTTGTTTTCTTGTTCCTTGTCCTGGCAACCAAGTTTTCCCATCCTTCCTCTGTTTCGATTACATGTTGAGTATTTTGAATATCGAAAGTCTTCTGTCTTTTTTTTTCCGTGACACTTCGCATGGAACCATTGCAAAGTCGGATTAGCTGTTTTAATATTCATTTTCTACGTTGGTTGGGCACAAATACCATACATTTTGAACATTTTTTTGTTTTCGATTTTCTTTACTCTTAGTATAATGTATCGATGAATGATAAAAAATGAATATCTATCAAAACTAAGTTTTGACAACAGCACAAGAAAGCAAGCAAACGAACAAAAGAATAAAAACAGGAATAAGTTGCTGCAAGAGACATGCGATGTAAATGAAAACATTATTTTTCTCTTAATATTTATATATCTGAAAAACTTTTTAGAGACTTACCTTGCGAAAGCAGCAGCAAATGAGACATTGATCGACTTTGACCACTCATCTTCGCACATGTATGTTTGAACTTATAATTGTCAATGAACAATGAAGAAATACCAAACAGAGCAAACGTCCAGTCAGAAAAGTAAAAAAAAAACCTCTTTGCATTTCATAAAGAATTTTATATTCTTGACTTAGGAATATTTCCACGAATGGTAAAAGATAAACGTGACATGCAATTATGTTCACTAGCAAAGAAAGTAAAAGAACAATAAAATAAATCTCGATGGATGATTTGTGGACGAATGTACCTTCCATCGACTTGAGCAAAATATGCAGATTTTTTCAATCGGATCATGAAAAACGTAACCCATAACAGGAAACATACATAATGCAATGACGCCTATCATAACCTTTTAATATTTTAAACAAAGAAAGAATAGTGAACTAGTATAATCGTTAGCACGCCGCACAATATGCTTAGCAGCATTTCGCACGTCTTTAAATTCTAAGTTAAAATTCACCTGAGATCCACTTTAGCTTTCAGCGTTACGGGGTCGACAAAATAAGTAGTAGTTGAAGAGGAGATGCCGATGGAATCGACGTAGTCCCACCCTCCGAAATTGATAGCCTTCTTCCAAAATTTGAAATCATTTTTTTAGAGAAGAAAAGAGTGACGTGCTGACCGAAAAGTAAGCATGCTCGAGATAATGTTTAACGGCGTTCTGTCCGTTTTTTTATGTTCATACTCTTCCTGGGCCGAATTTGTTTCTCATCTTCCAGGGATCGATAAAATAAGTACCAGTTAACTTAATCCATGACCCGAACGTATTGATCTTATACAGTTAATTTGTAATCAATAAGCTAGAGAAGAGAGCACAAAAACACTCATATCATTCCTGGATATTGACCAGTATCATCCCCTGGTTCGATACTGCGTTTCTTGTAAGATATGAGGTGGCATTAGACGAATTTATAGATTTTGAACACGATGAACCCATAAAATGTCATTCATTGGTTCATCATAGCTCAATATATACATTGTAGCTGTAGTATTAGTAGAAATATAGTTTCTGATGTTATGTATTTTGCACCTGGTTCCTCCGTACGAGGTTTTGCGTTTGTTTCTGTCAGTAAGTCTAATAGGCTTTCTTTCTCTTAATGGGGAAGATTCTGTATGTTCTCGACACGGATAAATAATAGCTTAAAATCATTCTTTTCATTATGTAATGCGTCCTTCTCAGTCTATCTTCATCTCCACTCTCGTATTTTCTACCATGACTCTTAACTGTCATGATTTTGTTAACAACGCATTCGTATTTCAGAACAAAATATCAAACAAAAATCTGAAAAATTAATAATTCACTACACTATATTCATTATAGAAGAGGGAAATTGATGAAAAAACCGCTTCATTGCACACATCCGGTACGTTTTGCAAGAAGACAGAAAATAAAAATGACAATAACCTTATATCTTACTACACTAATAAGTGATAAATTTAGCGAAACTGATGAAAAATATGCTTGACGTACACACGATATACAATGCGTAACCCACTAAGCTAAAAATGTAAAAGAGACATGTACAAATACAACACGAAACAACATGTGGCAGGTACTTTTATCGATACCAGAATGTTGAAAGTAAATTCAAACGCAGCTGGATTTGAACACAGAATGTGACAAGTTGCAAATTTATAAATGATATAATGATGCAGATAATCCAACATCTTATCTGAAGTAACAAAAATAATGTGAACAATATGAATAATGGATTATTTGAATTAAGAACCAAATCTAAATCGGCACAGGATATGCACATACAGCCGGTGTTCTCTTAAATTACCATTCTGCAGGATAATAGTTAAATTAACAATTCTTTCGCACATCAATAACGCCATTAAGGAAAGTAACAGGAAATAAACATTATATAAATTAATAAATAAATACTAACATCGAAAGACTATAGAGTGTTGGAGACATAAACGTGGCTGCAGTCCTCATTTTCCAGGTTATTGTCTTCAATAGAATAGTCACCATCTAACATATACATCGTACACATGTAAAATAGACATGTATTGAAACCTACACACGCACATCAATATATATATATATATATATATATATATATATATATATATATATATATATATATATATATATATATATATATATATATATATTTATATATATATATATACATATATATGTTGATGTATATATATGTGTATGTGTGTTGTACTTAATAAAAGTCTAATAAACATTCCATCTACTTTATTAAAACAGCATATATATATATATATATATATATATATATATATATATATATATATATATATGTATGTATGAATATATATGTATGCATGTATGTATGTATGTATGGATGTGTATATGTGTTTATTAACATGAATATATGTGTATGCATGAGTGTGCATTAGCAGGAGTGTTTCTGGGCGCGCGTGGTTGTAAATATTTAAGTATGGATGGATATATAAATATAACGTTTTATCGCAGTATGTCGGATAGACATATATCTTTGAAAAATTCAGTATAAAGGCGCCTGAAATAAAATATGAGCGTGCTGCTGCTTATCAAAGATGTCAGTATACATACGAACAAAAACATCCACATGCATAATATATATTATAATTCATGACAAAATATATAGAGAAACAGATAGATACAAAGATGAATATATATATATATATATATATATATATATATATATATATATATATATATATATATATATATATAAATATATATATATATATATATATGTATATATATATATATATATATATATATATATATATATATATATATATATATATATATATATATATATATATATATATATATATATATATATATATATATATATATATATATATATATATATATATATATATATATATATATATATATATATATATATATATATATATATATAGCGGCGCAGGAGTGGCTGTGTGGTAAATAGTTTACTTATGAAACACATGAATCCGGGTTCAGTCGGCACATGGCAAGTGTCTTCGGGCCGACCAAACCCTTGTGAGTGTATTTGGTAGACCAAAATTGAAAGAAGACCGTCGTATATATGTATATGTATATATGTATGTGTGTGTATATATTTGTGTCTGTGTTTGTACCCCTCAAATCGCTTGAAAACCGATGCTGGTGAGTTTAGGACCCCGTTACTTATCGGTTCAGCAAAAGAGACCGATAGAATAAGTACTAGGCTTACAAAGAATAAGTCCTGGCGTTGATTTGGTCGACTAAAGGTGGTGCTCCAGCATGGCACAGTCACATGACTCAAACAAGTAAAAGAGTAAAAGAGGTTCATCTATCTATCTATCTATCTATCTATCTATCTATCTATCTATCTATCTATCTATCTATCTATCTTCAAGTATCACTTGAAAAGGAAGGTGAGAATAGAGAGACAGTTTTTGTTTCGTGAAAGTTTCATTAAAAGGTGGGTGAATGTAGCAAAGATGGTGCGTGCGAGTGACGATACCTCTTTGAGCATGATCCTATAAATCGAGAAAAAAAAAAATAAAAAAAGAGAGAGAGAGAGCACTTCGCTCTCATGTGTCTATTCCCTGCTGAGGTTACCATGGTCTTTTCCGTAGGCTTTTCTTCCCATGGATAAACCTAATGTTACCCCATTTTACACAATTGACATTTTCTGTGATATACGATACCCCCCTTTTTTTTTGCACCTACCGATCCCTTTTGATCGGATTTTTTTTTAAATTTTTATTTTTATATTATTTTTTTTTTAAAGAAAAGCTCTACAGTTGTATTTTTCCACTCTGTGTGCAGCCCTGTGTAGCTAATAAAAGAAAGTTATCTATCTATCTGTCTGTCTGTCTGTCTGTCTGTCTACCTATATGTTTTCTTTTATTCTTTAATTTGCCTCATTCATTGAATTGCGACCATGCTGGAGCACCCCTTTTAGTTGAACAAATCGACCCCAGGTCATATTCATTGTAACCCTAATACTTATTCCATCGTTGTGTTTTGCCGACCCGCTAATTTACGGGAAAGTAGGCACGCCGACATCGGTTGTCAAGTGACAGTGGAGACACACACACACAGAGCAACACACACACACACACACAGAGCAACACACACACACACACACAGAGCAACACACACACACACACACATATATATATATATATATATATATATATATATATATATATATATATACGACGGGTTTCTTTCAGTTTCCATCTACCAAATCCACTGACTAGTTTTTGGTCAGGCCGAGACTATAGTAGAAGATACTTGCCCAAAGTGTCATGGAGTGAACCAGGAACAATGCGGTTGGGAAGCAAGCTACTTAACACACAGCCATATAAATGTGTGAGTGTGTGTGTCTGTGTCTGTACAAACACGCGTATATATAATTGTGCGTGTGTTTGTGTGTTAGTGCGTGCGTGCGTATGTGTGTGTGCGTGTGTGTGCGTGTGTGTGTGAACGACTTCCATTTGAAATATTACAGTGTTATTTGCTTATTGTGGAGCTGCAATGGCCTAGTGTTTAGGGCAGCGGACTCGTGGTCATAGGATCGCGGTTTCGATTCACAGACCGGGCGTTGTGAGTGTTTATTGACTGAAAACACCTAAAGCTCCAGGAGGCTCCGGCAGGGGATGGTGGCGAACCCTGTTATACTCTTTAACCAGAACTTCCTCTCACTCTAACTTCCTGTTTCTGTTGTGCCTGTAATTCAAAGCGTCAACCTTGTCACACTGTGTCACGCTGAATATCCCCGAGAACTACGTTATGGGTACACGTGTCTGTGGAGTGCTCAGCCACTTGCATGTTAATTTCATGAGCAGGCTGTTCCGTTGATAGGATCAACTGGAACCCACGACGTCGTTAGCGACGGAGTGCCAACAACAACATTTGTTTATTGCTTGCGCGCTTACAATTGAAATTTGAAGGAAATAATGATCATGGTTATGATACTGTAATTGCTAGAATTATTATTGTTGAATGGAAAACTACTCAAACTCTGCATTAACTTTGTAAAGGTGAAATGTTGATGGCACAATCCTTAGCACGCCGGGTAGCAATCCTTAGCACGCTTAGCAGCATTTCGTCCGTCTTTACGTTCAGAGTTCAAATTTCGTCGAAGTCGACCTTGCATTTTAGCCTCTTTGGGTCGATGAAATAAGTACCGAAGAACGTCGATGTTTTAAACTGAAAACTTAAAGACGTAGGGGTCAGTGTCTTCATCAACTGGAAACTTCTTTCCCAATCCAGACCCTATATTAAGGGGTCCCGAAAACTTGCAGTGTTCTGTCTTGCAAAACTGTATCTAATAAAACACTTGAGAACCTGCAAAGAATAAATAAATTCGAGGAACGAGTTTTTTTTCTTTATGTCCACATTTCAAGAAAACATCACCTGACATGTACTACCTGACATTTACAAGACCATTAACATCTCGCCCTTGTGTGTGTGTATATAAATACACAGAGTGATATATATATATATATATATATATATATATATATATATATATATATATATATATATATATATATATATATATACAGTATCTGGAGAGAGTCATATTGCTTTAATCCCTCATTATCTAACAAACTCATAGGTTCGATTTCCACTCATTTATTACTGATATTTTTCTGCCAAAATTTTCGTTGCCTTTTCAACTGTTTCAATAAATTGGCAAGGTTACGATATCCATTGACAAGGTTGCAAAAAACAACGAAAGATGTTTGAAGAAAAACAAATATAAATAGTAAATAATAACCAGTGAGTGTGTTAGATAATGGGGCATTAAGACAATATGACTCTGCCCAGGCACAACATAATTTGCTTCAACACACGAATTCACATAAAGAATCTTGTAAACCAGGTACAAGAACGAAATATATATACACACATACATATATATGTATATACAGATATCCATATACATATGTATGTAATCATGGAGAATCGCGGGCGTAATCTAAGCCATATGTAAACGGTTCAAAGGGAGATGGAACCGAGAATAGGATACACTCAATCAAGTACCGCACACACGGAATGAACCAGGAACCATGTGGTTGGGAAGCAAATTTCTCACATCACAAGCACGCCTGTATGTATATTGTCAGTGTTTTGTTAAATGTATTATAAATGTATTATACATGTTATTGTTTATATAGTTGTAAATTCAAATGATCGGCTTTGTCATACTATTCGTCAGTCCGAATCTCCCTCAGAACAACATGAAGATTACAAGTGTCTGTGGAGTTCTGAGTTACTTGAACGTTAATTTCGTGAGAGGGATGTTCCGTTGATCGGATCAACAGAAACGCTCATCATCATACGGATGTGTATCCAATATGTTTCTTTCAAATCTTTCTGCAAAAATATAGCCAAAATCCGTGATGCTTTCTAGGGATTCCTCTCATGCACCAGTGAAAATAAATCATACATGTTGGTTCTGCATTAAATGTTATATGGTTAAGGAACACTGCATGATTTTCAGTGTATATATATATATATATATATATATATATATATATATATATATATGTGTGTGTGTATGTATGTGTGTGTGTGTGTGTGTGTGTATGTGTGTGTGTGTGTGTTCCCTGCATTTATAATACTTTCACTTGGCATATTTATAAAATACACCATCTCACTCTCTGTCTCTATGTATCGTGGTGAAGTACATTTATTTTTGATTTTATATTGGATCTCTCTTTCTCGTATATGTATACACACTCACACACACACACATACATACACACACACACACACATATCGAAAAATACACACTCAAGCATATATGTTACTATATGTATGTGTGTGGATATATCCATGTGCCTGTGTTTATGCTTGCGCTTTTCCATACACTATCCTTTAGCAATCGGTGTAAATTTGTTTACGTCCTAGACCTAGACATATCCACAATCCAATAAGTGAAAGGAATAAGAGATAAAAGTCTCAATTAGAGGAAAAGTTTAAATTTTTCATACACATATCTGTATGAATGAAGTCCGCATCAAGAGCTACATCAGTATTAGACCTTCAATTGTCTCAAGATAATATTAAGCTCAGACCACGGAGATTGACAAAATGTCACAAATACTTTGTCCGGCGTGCTAATAGTTTTGCGAGCTCGCCATCGTCAAGTAGCATACCAAATAATAATTGTATAAGCAATTTCATTGCCCATTTGCTCTGATATCTTTGTGCACATTTGCATATCATTTTGTTATATAATCATCGTTTAATTATTGTAATCTGTTATTATTTTTCTTTCAGACGTAATAGATATTTTTCGATTTTATATCTAAGTACGTTGTTACTAGCAATTATTCACACGCATACACACACACAGGCACACGCACAGACACACACACACGCACATGCACACACACACGCACAGACACACACACACGCACATACACACACACACGCACACACATTACAAACAATGTCATGTGGAGTACGGCTGAAAACGTCAGGAATGGATCAACATGACTTCACATTATCATATAGAGTAGCAAAAATATTTAACAAATATTGTAGTATTAATTTAGCCTATCCAGGGTGCATATAGTCGTTTACTTTGAATTACCCATATAATTTGAAAATGAATCATTTAATTATTTGTTAAAGTACATCGCTTTACAATAAAAATAAGTGAAATTGTTTAAAAATTTTTGCCATCCATTATTATCAAACGCTTCCACATTAAGGTAAATCAGTTAATGTTTTGTTTAATACTGTAGATAAAAGATGTAAATTCAGAAGCGTAAGTGAGCTTTGTTAATTTTATTTAAATACTATGTTTAGGAAAAAGTAAACACCGATAAACCTTAAAAAATATTCTAAACATATGCTTTATATTGGAATTCATAAATTTATCTTATATACAACTCATATTTCATATTTGTTTCTCATTTATAATATTCAATATATCAAAAGTAAATATTTTAAATTTACTCTATTAATCGCATAAAAATAAATGGGCTATTTGATTTTATATTTTATAACTGGATAATAGTTCCTTTTAAATTATTTCAACACGTACCTTTGAATTATGTTTTAAATTATAATTCAGAATTGCTTTGTTTGAAACAAATTCTTATCCTAGAAAGGCAATCATAAAAGTGACATTTACGGAGTTGTCTTCCGGATACATTTTAGATGTTATTAGTGAATAATGTAGTACCCAACAGTAATGTACGAAAAGTTTAACCTCGGAACATGCACGAACATTTACAATTAAATATGCTTTTATGTGCTTCTTGACGTAAATACTATTTCTATTTCCTTTACCTATGGCAAAGTCTGTACGTTAACTTTTTAAGAAGTGCGCTGTCTTCCAAGCTGAACTGTTAAGTATATCATCAGTCTCCAAGTGCTGCGAAGATATAGTGGGCTCTCATATTAGAATCTAAAAATATGTATTTGATTGTTCACAACAATTAATCCAATTTTAATTCCCCACTGTAGCTAATATATTTTATATATCCATCAGATATAATCGAACACAGGTAATATGAGATTTCGCACGAAAATAAATCGCAGCATTTGGATGGGATCGTCTGTCCTGGAGCAGAGTATGCAACAATTCTTTTCAAATTTTAGAAAACATTGAAACCGTCTATGAACATAACAGCCCTTGAAGGCATAAAGGATTGAGTTAGGAGGCATTTTATCAAACGCAAACACAGTTTCTTCGAGTTGTTTTGGATTGTTTCATATTTTGTCAATTGAATTGTGAATACATTGAAGTGCAAAATTGATGATGTAACACAATGGCTGAGGGTATTGTAGAATGCATTCCATGAAATTCACTTTGAAACCTTTATCATTTATCAGAACGGCGTAAACTTACAATCCTCCTTTTCATTCAATTCATCAGCTTCAAATGAATTTCAATTGCAGACATCTAAAATTGACCAACCACTACTGCCCGTCGTAAGAGAGCTGACTTTGGGGAAATAAATTGCACTATATTCGTGAACATGAAAATATATTTCAGCATTCTACAAGTTGCTGATAAAAAATTCTAAATGTGTTATATCAAACTTTGGTGTCATCACTTCAACAAGTGAAACATCTTTTTTTCAAAACAAGACTGAATTCATTTTAATAAAAGTTTCCAGGTCCTTCTTTTAAAATAGTTAAAAATTCCCTTAAGGTACTTTGAATTATTTTTTCTTGTTCATATTGTATAGTTATATAGTTGGTTTCTGTGCCTCGCATGGGATATATTAAAAAAAGCATTTATGTGTGTGAGTGGAAAGTCAGTTGTTTCATATTCTTTTAATTGCAGTTGTTTTGCTTTAATTTAACTTTCATCTTCGTTTAGACGAGAAATTTGTGTTTCTCGTAGATAATTTTCGCAATATATATTTCTGCCCGCGAATTTTATACTGATCACAAATATACAAGTGTTTTGGTGCGTCAAATTTGGGACACAGTTTACTCTTTTATGCTTTATAGATAATACCTCTTTAAAATAATTTCTTTCAAACGGAGATATCCATTTTCTGGGCGTGCTGCGTCAGTTTGCAGCTATATGTTGCATGCTTTTGGTATGTTGCTATTTATGAATCGCATGTGCAGTCTTTGCGTTTTGCAGCTTAATAGCTTTTAAAAAATGGTTTGTGGTGATGATTGTTTGCACGGAAGTTGTTGAAGACCTGCGTTCACAAAGTGTGTGGCTATATTTGTTGCATTTAGGACGCGGGTTGATTGCGTTCAGTTTAGTTATTTTCGTTGATTGGCTGCTTTTGACGGTTTACATATTTATTAAGTTTTCTACTGTATCCGATTGCATTTAGAGCTTCATTGTAGAATGGTAGTCTTTGGTCAAGGTTACCTTCTTCTGAGGAATTTCTTGACATTTGATGCTTTATATATTTCTGACCACAGTTTTGACAATTAATGAAGGCTTGTGTGATTTTATGATTATTTAAAATGGCAACACGTTAGAATTTGTGAAGAAGTAATGTTTCATTGTGTTCCTGAATACTGTTAAGTCAAGATAGGCTGGTTTTTATCGGAGAAATTACTATTTTTATAGGAGTATTTTCTTAAACGACTCTATATGTTCCTTCTTGAATCTATCAAATGTACATCCACCCATATTTTGATGTGCTACCAGGCCTTTGCTTCGGTATATATTGCATTTCATCGATATTATTTCCTGGATATATAGCTCCACTACATAACAGGTTTCATCACATTACAATACCCCATATCGACATAAATGCATTGATTTTCGTTCTCAACCTCAGTTTGCTTAGAATATGAACAACCCTGCATAAAGATAATGATAAATTTTATGTACCTTTAAAACCACAGGTCATTCCCCACCCATTATTGCATTATATGGGGATAAACCTTGAAGCAGGTCACCTATAGCACATATTAATCTATATAAACATCGAACAATGACAATGAATGCTCAACGTTCCATTGACGGATATTAACGCTATAAATATTTTCAATGCAAAATGGAGACAGACGCTAATTTTTGTATGTGATTGACTTGAATAATTGCTGAGAATTTTCTTAACATGAAACCAACGAAATGCCTAAAATCTTCGACTAGTTAACATATATGTATGTGACGTTACGAGAAACTTACCTTTATTCTACCAGTAACCAGCGCTGTTTTCGAATATCAAATGAAAGAGTCACAATCAACAATTTGTAATAATAAGAATTTGGTCTAATTGCGGGACAGTTTTCTATGTGTAACAACGAAATTGACGTCATTTCACGTGTGACATATTTTTGAATCCTCTTCAATTTAGATGAATTTAGAGAAGTTCGATACATTCATTTTTAACCCTGCCTACCAATATAGATATATATCTAAAAAGAGGAGAAAAAAAACGATTAGAACCTATAAAGAAAAAATATTATTCCCTGTTTTATTCCTCGAATTCTTTACACAGTAAAAAAAAACCCTTCATATTCTTATGGATAATATATCGACTGCTAGAGCGGGAGAATTTTGCAGATTCCAGTTCTTTCCATCTGCATTAACCACCTCCTTCAAAAATGCTTCGGTTTCTTACGTTATGTATAAATCCCCACCCTGATTATCGTAAATCAAAAATAGTCTTCGGGTGACTTGCTTTGAAATGAAAGGAAAAATTTGCAAACATAAATCACAGTAAAACAAATGCTTTTATTCTTTTCATACCTGTGGGAGAAGAACGAGAATTTTAAGATCCAATTTAAACTTCCCTTAAGAATACGAAACGTTACGAATGAAATTATATCAAATTGCTTGCAAAATGTAAAGTACGGTATATGTAAAATGTTTGCTTCTATAATTTAAGACACTGCGTGGAGGTTTTTCTTCACTGAGATCAGAACCATTTAGAGAGGAAATATTAAACGCTGAACTAACATGTTTATATATATATATATATATATATATATATATATATATATATATACATGAAAAATAACGATGTGAGACAAAAGATAGATTAGCAAAATATATTCTATTATAAAATTGTGCACAAAATCAAGAACTAAATATATAATGACAAATATATCAAATCACTTACACCTATATTAAAAATAAATTACGGATATATAAATATGCTAAGAATATATTAGGAAGATACAATATATATCTCCTGAAAGCGTAAGATTTTTAGGGTTCGCTCCACCCTTCTCCCTTAAGATCAGATCCATACCAAAATTATTTTGTTACAGTGTTAAAATCATACTTTCCGCCGCAAGACAAGTATTATATTTTCAATAAATCTCCAGTAAAAATATCTTACTCCACTACACCAAACCTCAGATCTATCTTAGCTACTCTCGATTGTCGCAAACTCCGCGGTAAGTCGATTGAACATGTAAAAGTTTATGTAGCACGCCAAAGGAATCCGAAAAAATAATAAATAGTACCACAAATACTAACAACTCTCCTATGCTAGGTAATTCTAATAGGATAAGAGTATCTCGTAACCCGGATTATCAAATAATGAATTCCTGTTCCAACAAAACCATCCGATCCAATTATATTATAAACTCCGACTTAAACCAACCATTACCAATGACATGTTATCCTAGATTAACCTCACTAGGTCGACGCTCTAACTATCATGAAGGCGGCGATCTGGCAGAAACGTTAGCAATCCGGGTGAAATGCTTAGCGATATTTCGTCTGCCGTTACGTTAGGAGGGTAGGGAGAACCTAGATGAGAGGCTCATGGCTATTTACGACTATTTCTGTCCCCCTACAGACGCAATTTTTAATCTGGAGGACTGGAGAGGTTTCCGCGTCCTTGGTAAAAATGACGTGATAGGTAAAGGAAAATCGAAGAGGATCTAAGTCAGCCCAGATTGAGCAAACCTAAGATCAGACATTCCAGCTTCGATAATGGCATTGTTTTCAAGGCGGCGAGCTGGCAGAAATGTTAGCACGCTGGGCGAAATTCATTAGCGCTATTTTGTCTGTCTACGTTCTGAGTTCAGATTCCGCTGAGGTTCACTTTGCCTTTCATTCTTTTTGGGTCGATGAATTAAGTACCAGTTACGCACTGGGGTCGATGTAATCGACTTAATCCCTTTGTCTGTCCTTGTCTGTTTCCTCTATGTTTAGCCCCTTGTGGGTAATAAAGAAATAAGAAACAAAAAATCCTAATATTGTCGTGCATCCAATTTAGCCCCTCTTGAAGTTTTTCAAAAATGTGATATATAAATACACTGTGTTGACACACCACAACCACTAAACAATGATATATTTTGGGAGCACAGGTGATTTTAAGCGTAGATATCGTGCACATATTAATTATTTTATTAATCCTGAAACCAATTTTTTTTATTTCTATAGCTACACATATCCATAGCATCAAAGCGAAGAATATAGAGTACAAATTATCTTGATTAGTAATAACAGAACCCCCACCTCACATTTAATATATTGGAAAATCTAATCTTTGTATTAGGGAATCCATAACCATTCTGCGTATACACAATTCTTCAATGTTAGATAGGTTTTCAAATGTCATCTTTTTTTGTAGACACAAGTGTTATTCGAACCTTAGACTTTTGTTTAACTTTTCATAACTATTCAATAAATTGTTTTTCCATTACTTCTGAAATATAAAATCTTGCTTTATGATTTCCCCTCCAACACTCAAACTTCAACATTATTAATAGTTTCATCTCAAAAGCAGTATTTTCTCCCGTTCTACTACTGTATATAAAAAAGAGAGTACATACCTAACACCCATCCACCATAATGTATGTCTTTATAAAGGTTGTCGACATTGAATTCTACCATAGTGCATAGCAAATGTAGCCTTACTAGTTGGAAACTTCACCTCAAGAAGGGGGCGGTGATATCAAATTAATACAACTTAAATTCTATTACATCTTCGCACCACCATGCCCCCACAAAGGACCATCGGACTTTAACGAATTATGCACCTCTGTATGGATTTACAATATTTTCTCCACTTTAACATTCTGTATATATAATTTTACTGTCTTTTTTATTATAAGTAGAACTATATATTGTATGTTCTTAACCCAGTTTAACCAAGGTTAATGCTGTCCAAATTTTGAAGATAGTTATATCTTCAAAACATGCAGAAATGTCGGGTTAACCTTTTTGGGAGTAAATAAACCAAATACAACTGACCGCAAAGTAGGATAGTGGGTTAAAATGGGTTAATATATCCTTAGGATATTTATATATTTATATCTATATATTTTTAATATATTTTAAATATATTACTAAGTGTATTTATATATCTATATATATTTAGTGCATGATTTTATGTACATAATAATTTTACAACGTAATACTTTAGCAACATATATTTTATATATATATATATATATATATATATATATATATATATATATATATATATATGTATATATATATTTTATTTATTTATTTATGTGTTTCAGCCAAGTGGCTGCGGTCATGCTGGTGCACCACCGTCATTTTCACGTTCCTCGCATGGCTCTTATCCCCCATCTGACATGGTCCAATCAAGAGTTTTGATGGCACATCTGGTGTATAAGAGAATTTGACATAGCTGCCCTAAACTGCGTCTCATTACGAGCCATTGGTTCGTCTGGTACCGTGGAGAGGAAAGTGTCAAGTTTTGTCTTGAAGACCTCCGTATCCATGTCTTGCATGTCTCTCAAATGTTTTGGCAGGGCATTGAAGAGCTGAGGTCCTCTGAAACCGAGGCTGCTGCAGTATCTCGTTCTTATGTGAGATGCAGTGGACGGTACCTTTGGCACCATGCAGTGGCGACCCGTGCGGGCATTCCTGTAGTACTTGATGCCAAAGTTTGGCACCAGTCATTCCAGTATTTTCCATATGTATATTATTACATATCTCTCCCGCCTGCGCTCCAGGGAGTAGAGACCTAGTGCCTTCAGTCGCTCCCTGTAGTTCATCTGCTGGACTGTGGCGATCTTTTTTGTATAGTGCCGCTGAATTGCCTCGAGTTCTGCTGTCCGCTTAACACTGTGTAGTGACCACAACTGAGAGCAATAGTCTAGGCGGCTCAGAACAAATGTCTTCCACAGAGTCAACATGACTTTTTGATTCCTTGTACGGAATGTCCTCAGTATCCACCCTGCCAGTTGTCTGCACTTTGCTGTCAACTTGACAATGTGCATTTGAAATGATGCATCACTACACATGTTGATGCCCAGATCTCTTACCGTTTGTGGTTCTGGGATTGCAGTACCTCCAGGCCCTGTGTATGCCAGTTGGGAGGTGCTTGTGGTCTTGTAGCGCAGTACTTTAAATTTTTTTGCATTGAACTGCATATTATTTTGCTCTGTCCACTCATATATTGCATTTAGATCATTCTGCAGGCTTACAATATCATCAGGATTCTTT